>NW_027509296.1:0-140000 GCF_048541705.1 Temnothorax americanus
ACCATATATTACTTTTACAGAAGGAGGACGTTTAAAAGTAACTGCAGAAAAACACATTTTATGTTATCTATGGTTTGTAGGCCATAATGAAAGTGCCGGTTATCGCGATGTGGCTGATCGATTTGGGATAACTATTAGCGTTTTACATAAAATTATTACTAGAGTAACTGATTTCATTATGTCTTTAGCACCCAATATTATTCGATATCTAACTGCAGATGAAAAAGAAGAAACAGCTTTTTATTATCGCTATGAGAAAGAGTTTCCTGGTGTAATCGATATTTTATTATTTCAATCAATATTTACATTTCTGTTCATATTTATATTGATATTTCTATTGATTTTGTTTCATTCTGTTTAATATCTGTTTTTTTTTTAATTTTTTTTAGGTGCTATAGACGGTTCTCATATTAGAGTAGATAAACCTATAGAAGATCCCAACTCGTATATTAATAGGAAACAATATTTTTCGTTGCATCTTCAAGGCGTAGTCAATCACAACATGAAATTTATTGATGTATTCGTCGGATATCCTGGTAGCGTTCATGACGCAATAAGGGTATTTAGAAACTCACCAATTTGTAATGATCTTCGTGAACTTTGCGGAGGTTAGTTACAAAGTACATTAAATAAAACGTGATTAAAATTATAAGAACGATTGACAGCTAAGTTATTAATTGAAATGTTATTAATCTTTTTTTAGATAATTACTACCTATTAGGGGACAGTGCGTATCCCTGCCAAAAAACAATTAATTGTCCCATACAGAGATAATGGGCATTTAACACGTGCACAAAGAAATTTTAACTAAAAATTGAGTTCTTGTCGCGTAGTTATAAAGAACGCTTTTGGTTGTCTGAAACAACGGTTTAGGCAATTATATCATTTTAAGTTACGCGATATAATAAGAATGGTCCGCATTATACACGCCTGTTGTGTACTTCATAATATGGCGAACGCAAGAGAAGTAGAATATTTTGAAGCACCTATGGAGGATGAATATCCAAATATTGAAGTGCAAGGTCAGCATATTGAACAGCGCATTAATGAAATACCAAGAGAAAATGAAACTGTGGAATACATATTCGCGACGAAATATGCCGCCAATTGAATATTCAATAAACAAGTAAACATAATAAAAAATGCATTATTATATTTCAAATATTTTGTAACCAACTTTTATCTGTACATATTTTTTACATTTGTAAATTATAAGGAAAATAAAATTTAAAAAAAAACGTAAATTTTACTTAAACATAATAAACTCCGTCCTGACTCGAATTCATTCGCGAATCGATGGTGGATCGAACCAATTTAGAGTTTCGTGTTAATTAATTCTAGTTAGCCACACTTGTTTTCGAATGCTTAATTTGTCATGATCTAGTCCCATGAGACCGCTCGACTTTATCGCTTTGTCATTTTCTAATTAATGTTCTTAAACTTGTAATGTGTTATGTTATGTGTGAAAACTAGAAAATCAAATAATGGTTAAATTTTAAATAATCGTTTCCACGGTGGCAGACCGCGCGCTTACTCGCCCAATTGAAAACCTGATTTAGGATATTTATCTTATTTTCGTATTGATAAAATTTATCGCGCGCTCACGCATCAACCGAAATAATTGTGGTTTTACAATCGCCGGTTACATTCTATAAATAAACGTAGCCTTTTCTCTTTCTTTCCTTCGCCAAAACATATTTTTTACATTTGTAAATTATAAGGAAAATAAAATTTTAAAAAACGTAAATATTACTTAAACATAATAAACAAAACAAACAGTAATTTATATATTTTCCTTTCTTCCTTTGGTTTCTTTAATTTCTTTGGTTTAAATCCTATTTCTATTTGTCTGTTTATAAGTTCTGTTTTGTCTATTTTTGTCTGTTTATAAGTTCCTTTAAAAGCATTTTTTTTCTTAATTTATTTGAAGTTTCTAATTGTTAAAAAATGCCAAATTTCGAGCAATAATAATAATTGAAATTTATATATTCAAATTACAATTACAAACAAATTGGTTTACGTTTTGGCCATACTTGGCCTTCCTCAGAACCGCAATTTTATAAATAACGTCGAATTACAAATAAAGGACTCGGATACGATCCGGCGCTACGATTTATTGTCGAATGTTAGTCAAATTTAACGCTAAATCGGTCGTCCATTACGTTGCAATGCTTATGTGCGTCCATGAGGTTGGTGCGAACGAAAACCATTGTCGCCAGACCCTCTTAGTGGCAACTGAATCAAATTTTGAAAATCCGTAGGAACAATAATTGAGTTTGACTCGTAAAAGTGGACTTACATAAGCGGTCGGTACCACAGGAACGCAAGAGAATTCTTTCCATCGTCAATTAGTGATGGATTAGACAATTAAAATGGATGGATTTTTAACAATTAAAAAAGGCCAAATTTCGAGCAAGTAAACATACAATTTGAAGTAAACATACGATTGACAACCAAATTAGAATTCGTAACGTGGCGATACCTCAGTTCTCCAGATTCTTACAAAAAAGACCACACACTACACCGATCGATCGTAGTCTCATTGCAAGGTATAATTCCGCGATTCAATTTCAAAGAAACAACCCGGATGTTATCTTTACAAAGGCTGATAAAGGTAATGTCACTGTAGCATTAAACCAGAATGAGTACATTCAAAAAATGGAAATGATGCTTAGTGACAAAGATACCTAATGAAGTGATTAAAAGGAATCCGTCAGCCAGAATTGAAAGAGAATTAAACGCGCTTATTAAAGAATGGTTACTGAAAAAATATATCTCTAAGAAAGAATATCTCTTCCTACACTCTAGCGATTCTATAGTTCCCAAAGCTTATGGTCTTCCAAAAATTCATAAAAAGAATGTTCCTTTTAGAATAATAGTCTCATCGGTTAACACGGCCTTATATAATCTCGCATCGTATTTGCAGAAAATTCTAGCTGACAGTATGCCAAAACCTAAGAGCCACGTAAACAATAGTTTTGAATTGTGCACTGACCTATCGAAGATAAGATTGCAGAAGTCTGAGATTCTCGTTTCTTTGGACGTCGTGTCCTTGTTCACTAACGTTCCTTCCGAGTTGGTTGTGGAGGGCATAAAAAAGAGGTGGAAGTATATAAAAACCAAGACGAGGTTAACTCGTGCGGAGTTTATCACTGCTGTAAAATTTGTTTTGACTTCTACCTTTTTCACTTTTAACAATGTCATCTACAAGCAGACGTTTGGTTCTCCAATGGGCTCCCCTTTGTCTCCGACAGTGGCTGAGATTGTCATGGAGGATTTGGAAGAAAGGGTTCTGGGCGCATTGGATATCCGACCGTCGTTTTATAGACGCTATGTGGATGATATTGTTATGAAGATTCCTAAGAATAGCGTTCAAGATGTTTTGGATCACTTTAATAATTATCACGACAGACTTAAATTCACAATTGAGTACGAAGTTAACCGCCAACTTAGCTTTCTGGATTTATTGTTAATCGTTAAAAATGACACAATTATAACAGATTGGTTTCATAAAGAAACTTTTTCTGGGAGGCTATTGTCCTTCTATTTGAATCATCCTATTCAACACAAAATAGGAACTATTTATAGTATGGTTGACCGAGCAATTATATTGTCTCATCCTAGTTTTTACAACAAAAACTTAATATTTGTCATTAATGTATTGCTTGGAAATGGGTATCCCATCAATTTATTATTTTCGCATATCAATAAAAAACTGAGAAAACTTCAATCTATAAAGAACAATAATATAGACGATGATCCTGAACGTTCGCAAAAAAGTGAAAAGTTTTATTGTTATGCCTTATTTAAGGAGGTTCGATGGCTACAACAAAATGCAGAGTTTCATGAAATTTTAATATGTTTGTTCTAGAATGCAAAATAGAATTATGTGAATTTTTTAGGAATTTTTCACCGTCCCGTTTTGAAAAAAATCTACTCCAAGAACTTAAAAAATACAATTTTTAGATTAGATTTTTTTCAAAACGGGACGGTAAAAAATTCCCAAAAAATTCACATAATTCTATTTTGCATTCCAAAACAACATATTAAAATTTCATGAAACTGGCTGCATTTTCAACATAGGTTTTTATGGGAAATGATATATTGCATATACCTTTAAAATGAAATAAGTGCAAGAAAAAATGCAAATGATAAGGAAAGAAAAATATGCACATGTAACTTAATAATTTACAAATAAATGAGCGAAAGAAAGGGGAAGGTTACCGCACATTTCGTAGAAAAATTAATTATTAAAGCATAAATTGCTTGATTTTTCGTCTGCTAGACTGCCACGGTCGTGAACGACGTGAACAGCAGCACGCATTATACGCACGCGGCGACCAATCGGAGCAATCCCCTTCATTCCCACTACTTCAAACGCTAGTGCGCTGTTTCCAGAACCCCCGCGTCCCACTACTCCCTCCGATGAAGCCATCGAACCTCCTTAAAAGATACTTCTGAAATTATCACCTCAGCGGTCATCAAATCAGAAAATTCCGTGGGATACCGTATTCTAAACAAATTAAACAGCATCATAAAAGTCCAGAAAGATAAGAGCGCTCAATCGTCAAAGAATAATGTTATTTATAAAATATGTTGTAAGAATTGTGTGATGCCTCTTACGTCGGCCAAACGTAGAGGCAACTACGTACTAGAATAAAAGAACATCAAGCTAATATTAGATTAGATGCGTCCAAGCATTCGGTAGTTTCAGAGCACATTACCAAATTTAATCATGCTTTCGACTGGGACAATGAGGAGGTCTTAGAGGTGGAGCATAATTAGAAAAAAAGATTGACTGCAGAAATGATACACATCAAAGAGCAGCCTAACGGCATAAATTCTAACAAGGACACATAATTATTAAACGAGGCTTATTTTGATGTGTTGAGGCTGTTGTCATAAATAAACATACTAATAACAATTATTACTGGTTGCTCTGCCCTTGCGATGGGAATGTTTTCTCGGTCGTCTGCGATCTTTAACTATACGAACACTCGCTCCTAATTGACGATGGAAATAATTCTCTTGCGTTCCTGTGGTACCGACCGCTTATGTAAGTCCACTTTTACGAGTCAAACTCAATTATTGTTCCTACGGATTTTCAAAATTTGATTCAGTTGCCACTAAGAGGGTCTGACGACAATGGTTTTCGTTCGCACCAACCTCATGGACGCACATAAGCATTGCAACGTAATGGACGACCGATTTAGTGTTAAATTTGACTAACATTCGACAATAAATTGTAGCGCCGGATCGTATCCGAGTCCTTTATTTGTAATTCGACGTTATTTATGAAATTGCGGTTCTGAGGAAGGCCAAGTATGGCCAAAACGTAAACCAATTTGTTTGTAATTGTAATTTGAATATATAAATTTCAACACTTATTATTGCTCAAAATTTGGCATTTTTTAATTGTTTTTGCTGTTTGCTTCATCGAGCGTAATTTTTTCGTTATTTTTAATTGTTCTTGTATTTTCTTCAGAAATTGCTCGTAACTAATTCTCATTTCTTTGTACTTTGTAAGTGTATTTGCCTTTGTATTTCTAATTTATTTTCTTTTTCTTGCGCAGCATCATTTATAAACTTTTGAACAGTTTCTTGACACTTTTCTACTATTCGTGCAGTACTCCCTATTTTTTTTCGCTGTTGTTTTGTAATAATCTATAAAAAAAATATATATATATGTATACATGTAACATGTTTGAAATTATATATAATTATCTTTTTTACATTAATGGAATATAGAAAATCATATGTAATATTGTTTCGCCAATAATTAATAAACAAGAAAAACTCTATTTTTGTATTCGACAACGTTTGGCTAATGTCGTGACAATTCGACCATTGATTTTGGTCAGATTAATCGTCAAGACTTTTTCGACCATGGATGGGTTCAAAACCAATGGTCGAATTGTCACGACATTAGCCAAACGTTGTCGAATATAAAAATAGAGTCTTTCTCGTTAATGGAATATATTTCATTATACCTTGCTGGTATAATTACTTCCTGTAGTAGTGTCCCTTGTCATTCCTATTTCAATTACATTATCATTTTCCTCTTGTATATTATGAGATAGTATGTTTGAATTTTCATCTGAATTTGTATTTGAATCAGAAATAAATCTACAATAATATAACATATAGATTTATGTTCATTAAATGTTAATAACATATTACTTATTATACAGAGTAGTCCACATAACTCTTTACAGTCTGATATCTTAGAAACTATTTCATTAAAAGGTTTAGGTCTTAAATTGTGTAGATATGAAAGGTCTTCAGATCTAATTCAAGACCTAAACATTCAAAACCTTTAAAATCGATAAAATAGTTTCCAAGATATCAAGCTGTAAAGAATTATATGTGGGCTATCCCCTGTATATTAATATTTATTTATATATTTTTCTTAAGTAAGAAAAATATTAAATAAACCTATTGAGATGTACTCGCTCTCGCATCTTCTCGTAAAATTAAACCTTCTCTGCCAGAAACAGCCAAAGGTTCTACATTATGCTTAGAACCTAAAAGTTCTGTTAATTCCCTATAATAATAAATAATGTTAATTTATATATTAATCCTTTATATATTACAAATTTTCAAATTACAATAAAAATTGAAACTTACGCTTGATATGGACATGTTGTACGCCCTCTGCCCGTCTGTTTATTATTTGTAATCATGTTTTTAAATGACCTTTCAACAGATTTATATTTGTTTTTTATTTGAATAACTGTAACATTGTATCCTTCTGATTGCATATAACTTCACGTATTTTAAAATAAGTCGTTTTATTTTCGACCCAACTGGCCAAGTGAAACCAAATTGCACAACGTTTCGACCGAATTCCGGTCCTTATCAAGTGCTTTAGGTTACACCGATCCGCATAACAAATTTACATGCATCGTTGACGTGGTGTCCTGACAACGTCAAGACAAACGCAAAACTAAACAAAAGACAAAATAATACATTTAACAATAAAAAACTATACAAAATCGTCATAATATCGCGCTGGTCAAAAACAATAAATTAATTAACACTGTAAAAATCAGTTAAAAACTTACAATTCTTATGCGTTTCAAAACAAACGGTGAGATCAAAACGTCACAAGCCATATCGAGGCACAACGTCCGAACAGTAAGACAGTCAAAGCGAAATGAAATTGTCAAACGTAATCCGCGGATAGCAAAAGGTGCTCTGGTGGAAAAAACGAGCAGAACCGAATATACAGGGCTGACTAAGTAATACCAATGACACGGTTATAAATAGATGGCAGGCTCTCAGTATCGTTTTGTAAATTGATTGTGCAATCATGTTTTTTAATGAAAAACATTTCCGATATTTCTCTTTTTTTGAAATGTTTTTCTTTGTATAAAATGTTTGGATGCTGCCACTTAAAATCATGATTGTGTGCAAGACGGTGTTTGCTCACAACCGAATGATTATCTACATTTTTCCTGATATCACATCGATGTTCTTTGATGCGTGTTTCTAAATGCCTTTTTGTCTGGCCAATATATACTGCATCACAATTTACACAATCAATCTTATAAACTCTGTCTGGCTGAGATTCGGCAACCCGTCCTTGCCCTTTCTAATGACACAGTCTAATCTCTTCGGGATGGTGTGAAGAACTTTAAAGTTCATGTCTCGCATTGTACGGCTAACATTCTCGCTAAGACCCTTTATGTAAGGTACAGTAATGCACCTTCGAGGATCTTGGGCCACTTCGTTACTGACAGGATCATTGTTGACAAAGCGCGCAACTGTATTTCGAATTCGTTGTTTAAGTTCTTGCGGACTAATAAACATATAAAGTGTATAGAGAGGTTTATTTTGCAAGAATTTAGATTCTGTAAAAGGTTCCTCCGCAACAACGATGATGTTTTTGTTACAAAGGCAGACAAGGGCCAAGTTACCGTGATCATGGAAAAAAGTACGTATGTTAATAAAATGACTGACTTACTTAGTGACAGTTTCACGTACAAAAAATTGAAAAGCAATCCTATAAGAAAAATAACATCAAAAATCAACGAATTGGCAAAGTCTTGGTTTAACATGGGCATAATCAATGAGCAAGTTTTTAGACAATTGGTTTCACAAACCGACATTTTCGGGACGGTACCTGAATTTTTTGTCGCAACACCCCGTTTCTCAAAAAAGAGGCACAGTTATTGGCATGGTTGATAGGGCGTTTATACTATCACACCCTAAATATCATCAAAAGAATATTAAACTAATAATTGACACTTTGTTAAATAACGACTATCCGTTAACATTCATATTCAATACCATTAATACGAGAATCAAATCTTTGCTCCAGAAACGTACCAGGAAACAGAACGTACCTCCACCTACGATTGAAGAAGGTCGGGGTAAATGGTTTACTATACCATATGTTCCTAATATATCGGAGAAATTCAAAAGTGTGGTAAAGGATCTGAATGTTAACTTGTCTTTCTTTAGTCTTAATAAATTGAAAAGGTTCATTAGAGTTCAGAAGGATACTCTCCCCACCCAATCAAACAAGCATGTTGTATATAAAATTTCCTGTAAAAATTGTGACGCCACATATGTTAGGCAGACTTTGAGACAACTAAAAACGAGAGTTACGGAACATCGTAATCTCATTAATAGAAATACAGCAACTCAATCCGTCATAACTGAGCATAGAATCAATTTTGATCACGACTTTGATTGGGAAAATGTGGAAATCCTTGACAGAGAGAGCTTCTTATCTAAGCGACTAGTTTCTGAAATGCTACATATAAAATTACAAAAGAACAGTTTGACTCGCAAACCGACACAGAGTTTCTACACCACGCATACGTTTCTATTTTAGACAAATTGTAAAAACATGCCTATAGCTGTCTTTGCCCTTCGGCAGAATTAGCGTTTAATATTCTGTATTTGGATGTCGATTTTTACCTTTGTTATTTGTCCCTGACCTACACTTTTATTTATTGTACCGATTTGCTTTTGAGACTCTGCTCGCAAACACCACCACAACCACCGCACCCCGCTCGACCCCAAAGAAAACACACCCCCACCAACTCCCAGTCCTCCGACAAATACCTGTCCTTCCACTCAGCCGTGTTGTTCCCTGAGACCGCCTCCTACCGGCTGCTTTCCACTCCCCCAACCTATTTAAGCCGCTCACCATGAGAGGAATGGGGTAGCAAAGAAAGATATGGAAGAGGATCCTACGATCGGTTCCCGTGCACACCTCCTCTGTTTTTTTTTTTCTCCCTGCTCTGTTTCGTTTTCTTCCCCTTTGCCCCTTGTCTGGTTTCCTTCCCTCTTTCCCTCTTGGTGTCGTGTCGTCCTTTATTCTTCCACTTTCCCCCCCTCCCCCGCCTGTCTCCTCTCGCCCCGAGCTCCACCTCCCCTTACCAAACGCACAAAAACAACCACCAACCCACCCCGAAAAACAATCTCACCCCAACCCCAACAACCCACAAACATAAACAAACCTCAACCCGTCCCCAGTCCCCAACAAACCAACCAGACCACACAACTCAAAGAAAATAAAACCCACATCTCGAGTTCCCGCCCAATACACAAAGCAGAAACAGAATTGAAGTGGTTAGGAACCTAGGATACACCAAAAAGACAATCCACCCAAAGTCCCTTCCTTTGCCTCGCTGCTCCCCCCGCGTTTTTCCACTTATTACGTTTACTATTCCAAATTGACTGCTAAACTCTGCACTGCACTGGCTGACCCTGCTCAAGACCTGGGGCAAGAAGTACAGTAAACTGTTACACTGCGTTCGGTTGTACTGTTGAAAAGAACAGCATTACATGACGTCACTACTGGTCGCTAGTGTCGAAAAGAACGCTTCAGTGCACATTTCTTGAACTAGCGCAACGAGTTCAGCCGAAAAGAACAAACCTCACAAAACTATATTTTAATACTCCAAGAAAAAGGAGGTTAAGAAGTAAAAACAATTATTTTCAGAAACAAATTAGAATGTTAAAAAATAAATTTTTATCAAACTAAACTTCAAGCTAAACATAAAACAAAAAATTCATCTACATTTGAGGATTGGTTTTCGCATTGCGACAAATTCCTTCCACCACAAGTGCTACTTTTGTCAAAAACTCAAGCACGGGTTCACAAACAATCTACAAAAAATAAAAAATATTCTTGGAATTTAAAAAGTTTTGTTTAAAACTCATTTTTCTGGACCAAAATGCTATAAATTATTAAGTACTTAATTTTACTTACTTACTCCGAGAACACTTCAACGTACTGTAAAAGGATTAAATTTTTTACCAGGATTACAAGATATATTTAATATTTTGAAAAGTAAAGTAGACAATTAATTTAAATGATGTTGACAAATTCTGTATTATGTGTATTGATAAAGCTGCTTTAAAAGCGAATCTTTTTTACAATACTTATTTCGATGAAGTTATTGGTTTCGAAGATCATGGACATGGCAAATCTTTTTTATCAGCATATAATGTAGCTGTTATTATGTTGCGGGTTTATACAAAACTTGGTAACAGCCAAATGCCTATTTTTTTCTTAATTTTACATTTAAAGCCGATAAAATAATGTTAAAGAAGTTATTTTACAAGCTATTGTGTGAAACTGCAAGAAATTGGATTGAAAGTAATTGCTTTTATTGGTGATATGGGTAGTAATTTTGTACAAATGTCGGAAAAACTAGGCGTTACTAACAACCGTATTTTGAAGTAAACAATAATAAAAATTTTTTTTTCACCCACCACGTTTAAAAGCAGTTCATAACAATTTTGCCACAAATATTATTGAAGTACAGTCAAAACGCATTTTTTGGTTTTATGTCGAAAGTTTATATAATATAGACAAAATGAGCAATAACCGGTTAGCACCAAAACTAAGTGATTCACATATATACCTACATCCAACAAACTTCGAAAGAATGAAGATTAAACTTGCAGGCCAAGTTTTAAGTCATAAAGTGTCTGCTAATTTAAAGACTTTTATTTCTTTAGGCATGTTATCAGAAGACGAATCAACTACTGCTACATTTATAGAAAATATAGACAACTTGTTTGTGTGTGTGTGTGTGCGTGCGTGCGTGCGTGCGTGCGTGCGTGCGTGCGTGCGTGCGTGCGTGCGTGCGTGCGTGCGTGCGTGCGTGCGTGCGTGCGTGCGTGCGTGCGTGCGTGCGTGCGTGCGTGCGTGCGTGCGTGCGTGCGTGTGTGTGTGTGTGTGTGTGTGATATGTTCAATTCTTTAACAACAGAACATTAAAAAAAATATATAAAGAAGCATTTAAGGGTGACAAATTTCAGATTAAATTCTTATTATACTGAAAGAATATCTTTCAACAATAAAGAATTATAGTAAAAAATCAGGTAATTATGTAACTAATTGTAACGATGCACCCCTTACGACAAAGCATCGTTCCCGGCCATCACCCGCCGGATGCCGCCCAACCGATCCTCCGTCGGGCGAGGACAGAGCGCGGTACGCCCACATTTTTTAAACAATTGAAACGCACCGTGTGCGCGGGTAACACACCGCACCGTGCCTTCCCGCGCGATGCCGACAAGCGCTGACGAGAGCCGATTCCCGCCGAAAACGAGCGCGCGGGATCGCGCCGCTCCCACCACCGCGCGCTTCGCCTGACGATCGGCCTCCCTCCTGCCAAACGCACCGCGCTAAGCGGTATATAACCCGGCGCGCCAGCGAGAGCACACACTGCTTCGTCTTCACTTCGGCGTTCCGCTGCTCCTGACAAAGCCTACCTTCCAAATCCTAGGGCGACACACCAAACAGGGTCCAGAGTCTGAGCCCCGACCGAGAGTTCTCAGGTGTCCCCGCACTCCGACAAATTCACTCCCGACGGCCAAGCGGGGTCGAGCGTGCTCGGCCTCGTAACGAGGGTTCTCGTTACCGTCGCCCCGGGCGCCCGCAATCCTCCGCTGTATACCTATCGCGTTTCCGTCCGCGTGCTAATACCGTTCCATGTACATACCGCGCCGAGGAGTATAGATAACATTGTAATCCCGCGTCCTGTATACCGCGCCGAGTGCACATGCATCGCTGTAAAATACCGCGTCCGCCTAGTATTGTAGAAGACCGCGTTCCGTATACCGCGCCCGTCTAACGTCTAACATTGTAATCTCGCGTCCTGTATACCGCGCCGAGTGCACATGCACCGCTGTAAGATACCGCGTCCGCCTAGTATTGTAGAAGACCGCGTTCCGTCTACCGCGCCGAGTGCACATGCACCGCTGTAAAATACCGCGTCCGCCTAAGAGTGTAAAAGACCGCGTTCCGTATATCGCGCCCGTCTAAACATTGTAACCTCGCGTTCCGTATATCGCGCCGAGTGTACCCGCACTACTCCGCCGCTGTACATATCGCGTCCCGCCTTTTGTTTGTGTTGCACCGCACCTCGCGGCTGTCCATGTCCGTGGGCATTATACCGAAGAATTGAATAAACTCCATTAACCATTACATACGCATTACCACACTGATTATTGTCTCTGGGCCATCTATCGAACCCTGATCCGGCGAGCTAGTCCGCGTTCGATAAAAAAGATAGGCCGTTACATAATAAAGTAAAAACATTTAAATTATGGCTATTAAATATCAATAGTTTACTTCAACTATGGTCACATTTGCAAGAAACGATGTCAGATGTTAAATTTTTATTTATGAAACGTTTCAATCAAGATCCTCTGGAAAAATTTTTTGGTAAAGTAAAAGATCATTAAATGGCAATGCATTTAATCCAATTCCTATACAATTCTATTTTACGTTTAAAAAATTGTTTTCTGTAGAGTATTGTAATATAAACACTGAAAACTATTTAGAAGATCGAGATCAAATTTTAACTAATTTAAGTAAATTTTATCAATCGTCTTTTATTAGAGAAAAACCTATTCAAGAAACAAAAACTCTAGTTGTTGATCACGATTATCACAGTTTAAATTTAACAGAAGACAATGCTTTCAGATATATCTGTGGCTTATTCGTAAGTGTCTTCAAAAACACTCTTGCAATATTTGTACTGAATATGCCAAAAGTTGGTAAAGCGAGGAGAGAGTATACTGCCATCTATGGCATGCAGTACGGCAATAAGTGATTCCGTGAACATACTCAAGGTGGCAGGTTTTGCCTCGCTAGTAACTATTGTCTGTAGCACTCACCGCGCACACCGTTTTGCGCAACCGTTTCTGATCCACGCGTGGAGGAAAGCGCTTGAGAGGGGAAGTGCGTGCGCTGGCTTGCGGCCCAGCTAACGGCGACATTCCTGTTCGTTCTTGTTCGCGAGTCACTTCTCTCTGCGTATAATTCTGGCTTTCTGCCTTACAAGTCTTATTCATTGTAAAATACGGAAAGTTGATACGATTGCATTATTTCTTTCCTGTATCTGTATCTCGATTAAAAAATTACTTGAAAGAAGACGCTATTGCACGGTCCCAGATAGCAGAGTGCGTCAAATGACGTTATAATGCCGTCAAAGTGACGTCTCTAACGACAACAATCCGTCACTTTGACTGCACTATTACGCCACTTGACGCCACTCTGCTATCTGGGGTATCATTGGTTGCTTGGAAATCCATGAGGTGGACAAAACGGCAACCGCCATTACTGGTCTCTGTTCAGAGAGGAAGACGAACCACGACCGCCATTTCGATTATACTATACAAAAGGATTTAGTCGAACAGAAGATTACTTTCGCGTTACTGCGAAATAACTGATCAGGTAAATCTTAGATTAAAAAAAGGTAAAAAAATGCGCCAAGTACACGCATAGTAGTATATATGTATTATGTTGATAGCGGTTCAATAGCAGTTATACAGATCGCAGTTATACACATCGCTGTTATACAGACCTCAAAAAGATCTAAGTAACAAGTGGTAGACGTAATCTTTGTTTTTCGAAAAATCTTGAAAAAACCTAAGCAGTAGTATCTTTACCTCGAAAAAACCGAAGTAACAAGTGGTAGACGTAATCTTTGTATGTATTTCGAAAAATCTCGAAAAAACCTAAGCAGTAGTATCTTTACCTCGAAAAAACCAAAGTAACAAGTGGTAGACGTAATCTTTGTATCTCGAAAAATCTCGAAAAAACTAAACAGTAGTATTTTTATTTCCAAATATGTTGTTACCTTGAAAAAAAAAAACAGTGGTAGACGTGGTAGTATTATACCTCAAAAAAATCTAAGTAACAAGTGGTAGACGTAATCTTTGTATCTTGAAAAATCTCGAAAAAATCTAAACAGTAGTATTTTTATTTCCAAAAAATTATTACTCAAGTGATACACATCACAAAATTACGTTACCTTATGAAAAATGAGTCGCGCTTCAAGTGATCTATTATTTTATTACAATTACAAAAAAGAAATGATATCTCTTTTTAAATTACAGCGCCAATTACAAAGAACATACACAGAGAAAAAAATGTGTCAATCCCAAGAAATATTTAGTCCGATACGTTTAGCTAAACATTTTAGTTAGTTAACTAAACATTAGTTGAATTAATTAATTCTTGATTAAAAAAACGAAATAAATTGTTGAAACAATTAATATTTACTTAACTAACTAAAATGTTTAGTTGAACGTATCGAACTAAATATTTCTTGGAATTAACAATTTTTTTTCTCAGTGTATTTTTCGAGATACAAAGATTACCTCTACCACTTGTTACTTAGGTTTTTTTGAGGTACAATATTACCACTGCTTTTCTTCGATAAGAATAAAAGATTGAATCATGAAGAATTACACAGAGGTAACAGTACAAAATACAAATATTTTATTAAAATATTTAAATCCAACAAGGAAATACAAGGTATTTAAATACAAAGTTTATATATGTATTTTAAAAAATTTAATCGCATCGCAAAGAATTACAGAGGTAACAGTACAAAAAATAAAAATATTTTATTAAATAACATAAATTCTTCTTGTCAAAAAACTTGGCGCTGCTAGCTAGACCTCAAAATTAGGTCAGCCTGGTGTGTGTGTGTGTGTGCGTGCGTGCGTGCGTGCGTGCGTGCGTGCGTGCGTGCGTGCGTGCGTGCGTGCGTGCGTGCGTGCGTGCGTGCGTGCGTGCGTGCGTGCGTGCGTGAGTGCGTGCGTGCGTGGGTGCGTGCGTGCGTGCGTGCGTGCGTGCGTGCGTGCGTGCGTGCGTGCGTGCGTGCGTGCGTGCGTGCGTGCGTGCGTGCGTGCGTGCGTGCGTGCGTGCGTGCGTGCGTGCGTGCGTGCGTGCGTGCGTGCGTGCGTGCGTGCGTGCGTGCGTGCGTGCGTGCGTGCGTGCGTGCGTGCGTGCGTGCGTGCGTGCGTGCGTGCGTGCGTGCGTGCGTGCGTGCGTGCGTGCGTGCGTGCGTGCGTGCGTGCGTGCGTGCGTGCGTGCGTGCGTGCGTGCGTGCGTGCGTGCGTGCGTGCGTGCGTGCGTGCGTGCGTGCGTGCGTGCGTGCGTGCGTGCGTGCGTGCGTGCGTGCGTGCGTGCGTGCGTGCGTGCGTGCGTGCGTGCGTGCGTGCGTGCGTGCGTGCGTGCGTGCGTGCGTGCGTGCGTGCGTGCGTGCGTGCGTGCGTGCGTGCGTGCGTGCGTGCGTGCGTGCGTGCGTGCGTGCGTGCGTGCGTGCGTGCGTGCGTGCGTGCGTGCGTGCGTGCGTGCGTGCGTGCGTGCGTGCGTGCGTGCGTGCGTGCGTGCGTGCGTGCGTGCGTGCGTGCGTGTGTGACGGTGAATGACGGCTTATAATTAAGTATAGGATAAGTTAGGATAAGTTTATATTTTTAAAGCGATTGGAATTAAGTATAGAATAAGTATAGAATAAGTATAGAATGAGTAATATTTACATTGGTAAAAGGTCTCTTTCTCTTTCGAATAATGCGGCTTATGATTAAGTATAGGATAAAAGGTCTCTCTCTCTTTCTCTCTCTAGCAGCGCCAAGTTTTTTGACAAGAAAAATTTATGTTATTTAATAAAATATTTTTATTTTTTGTACTGTTACCTCTGTAATTCTTTGCGTGCGATTAAATCTTTTAAAATACATATATAAACTTTGTATTTAAATACCTTGTATTTCCTTGTTGGATTTAAATATTTTAATAAAATATTTGTATTTTGTACTGTTACCTCTGTGTAATTCTTCATGATTCAATCTTTTATTCTAATCGAAGAAAAGCAGTGGTAATATTGTACCTCAAAAAAACCTAAGTAACAAGTGGTAGAGAGAATCTTTGTATCTCGAAAAATACACTGAGAAAAAAAATTGTTAATTCCAAGAAATATTTAGTTCGATACGTTCAACTAAACATTTTAGTTAGTTAAGTAAATATTAATTGTTTCAACAATTTATTTCGTTTTTTTAATCAAGAATTAATTAATTCAACTAATGTTTAGTTAACTAACTAAAATGTTTAGCTAAACGTATCGGACTAAATATTTCTTGGGATTGACACATTTTTTTTCTCAGTGTATGTTCTTTGTAATTGGCGCTGTAATTTAAAAAGAGATATCATTTCTTTTTTGTAATTGTAATAAAATAATAGATCACTTGAAGCGCGACTCATTTTTCATAAGGTAACGTAATTTTGTGATGTGTATCACTTGAGTAATAATTTTTTGGAAATAAAAATACTACTGTTTAAATTTTTTCGAGATTTTTCAAGATACAAAGATTACGTCTACCACTTGTTACTTAGATTTTTTTGAGGTATAATACTACCACGTCTACCACTGTTTTTTTTTTTCAATGTAACAACATATTTGGAAATAAAAATACTACTGTTTAGTTTTTTCGAGATATTTCGAGATACAAAGATTACGTCTACCACTTGTTACTTCGGTTTTTTCGAGGTAAAGATACTACTGCTTAGGTTTTTTCGAGATTTTTCGAAATACATACAAAGATTACGTCTACCACTTGTTACTTCGGTTTTTTCGAGGTAAAGATACTACTGCTTAGGTTTTTTCAAGATTTTTTGAAATACAAAGATTACGTCTACCACTTGTTACTTAGATTTTTTTTAGGTATAATACTACCACTGTTTTTTTTCGTGGTAACAACATATACACTACTATGCGTGTACTTGGCGCCTTTCTTTACCTTTTTTTTAAAAAAGGTAATTTTGTACAGATATCACGCCTTTTTGTAATATTACGCATTGTATAAACAGTATGTACAGGGTGTTATTTCGAGGTATAATACTACCACTTTGTTTTTTTCGAGGTATCAACATAATACATATGTACTACTATGCGTGTACTTGACGCCTTTTTTTACCTTTTTTTTTGAAAAAGGTAATTTTGTACGGATATCACGCCTTTTTGTAGTGTTACGCATCTTAATCTTAACAGAAAAAAATTACATCTTATAAAGAAATGTGTCTGAAGTTGTAAATATATATATATACATATTGCCGGACATTGCTTTTATGTAAAATATGCATGTATATTACGTTGCTTGTATAAATTATTTCTTACCAACTTTTTCCAAAAATAATATATAAAGACCTTTAGCACCTGTAGGCCATCGTTTATTTTCTATAATTTTTCCATCATCAAATTCAATCCAAAATGTCTTTTCTCTACACATACTTGTATAATGACCATCTTCAATAGATGTACCCTGATGAAATATAGTATTCATTACTTTATACTGCTGTTTCGCTATCGATATCTTAGTTGTTGATATGCTAGTTAAATTAAATGTCTGTGGTATTTTCACTAATTTATTATCCTGTGACGAGAACAAAATTAAATGAATGATAACTATTTCTTTCGTCAACTTTAATTCATTTCTAAATACTAGATTTCCTGCACAAAATTGGCATGTTTTTACATATAACGGACCCCAATTTAAAAATGTATCCTTTAATAAATTATTAAGACCGTGACTCTTTTACGCGACGCGACGGGTTGCGAGTACCCGAGATATTGAGATCTCGATAACGATGAGTGAACGGATCAAGTTCTAAGTAGGCTTGATCGATAGCTTGAGGTCCAATTAGGGGGGGGGGGTTCTCTCATAATATTCCGCTGCGTGCCCTACGAGCGGAAATATTGCGACGCAAAGTCCAAATGTGAAAATTTATTTTTAAGATACGAATACGTATATACTTCTAACGCCGACGTCTTATATGATGACGTCATAATCAGAAACGTCACTTTCACTTTTTCGACACTGGTGGCAAGCGGTTCTGATTATACAATATAATTATATACGATAAGGTTATACATATACATAAAATACCTGAACGCAATTTTATTTTTTATAATAAAACAATACGAATGCATTCATCTCTAATTACTTTTCAATTATTTTTAATGTGTATCATATATATATATATATATATATATATATATATATATAGATTATACAGAGACATTATTATATATAGAGATTATTATATAGAGACATCATATAGACATTATTATATATAGAGATTATTTAGAGACATTATATATAGAGACATTATATAAAGATTATATAGAGACAAAGATTAAATCCTGTTGCTCTCAACGTCTGCCTCTGCCTCTGCCTCGTCTACCTCAATGGTAATTGGATGATGACAATTTATATAAGAAGGCCATGAACCTTTCTTCTTGCCGTCGTATCCCTGCGGCTCTGCCTCTTGGTCTTCGAACTGTAAAATAATAAAATTGTATAAAAAATTTTATGAATTAAATACATATAATATGAATTAAATTTTTCATATATAACAAGAAGATATTTATTAATTTCGATTAAGATGGTATGTTTGTTTGTTATTGCGATAAATGTTACCACATGCCTCAGTGGTCGACTTGAGGCGACGCCTGCACGGATAGCGGGAGGTTCCAGGTTCAAACTCTGGCTGGGGTAATACTTTTCGTAATCGCAATCAAATTATTGGCGGAATATATCATAAATATGTCATTACTTTCTGTTAAATATACATAATATTAATATTACCTTGTCTATCATCTTCGGCATCGAAACGAGCAGCGGCACGATCGGCGACGACGGGATCAGCGGCGACAGGTCCGGCGGCGACAGGATGGTCGGCGACGACGGAACCAGCGGCGACAGGTCCAGCGGCGACAAAACTGGCGGCGACAGGTCCGGCGGCGACGACGGAACCGGCGGCGACGGGACCGGCATTCCTCTTCTCTTTTCTTTCAATGAAGAAAGAAGGAGAGGAAGAACGCTCCAAAGCATTTGTATCACGTTGACCGTAGCCTATATATCAAGATATATATAATATCAACAACCTGTTCTCACCGTTCTCTGGATAGAATTGTAACACTGCTCTTGCGCTTCTTGACAGACATGCATACAACGTTGATAAGAAACGATATAAACGTCTTGTAGGATTGTGCAAAGTTTTGCTTGCATAGCACAACCACAAGCGCAGAAATACTGATAGCCCCATCAAACGTACCAGCTTTAAATGGCAATCCTTGACCTAAAAAATAAAATAATGTATTAATATGATATTATGGCTATGGTCAACGTGACACTACAAATGCTTCGAAGCATTCCTCTTCTCTTTTATTTCAATGAAGAAAGAAGGAGAAGAAGAACGCTCCAGAGCATTTGTATCACGTTGACCGTAGCCTATATATCAAGATATATATAATATCAACAACCTGTTCTCACCGTTCTCTGGATAGAATTGTAACACTGCTCTTGCGCTTCTTGACAGACATGCATACAACGTTGATAAGAAACGATATAAACGTCTTGTAGGATTGTGCAAAGTTTTGCTTGCATAGCACAACCACAAGCGCAGAAATACTGACAGCCCCATCAAACGTACCAGCTTTAAATGGCAATCCTTGACCTAAAAAATAAAATAATGTATTAATATGATATTATGGCTACGGTCAACGTGACACTACAAATGCTTCGAAGCATTCCTCTTCTCTTTTCTTTCAATGAAGAAAGAAGGAGAGGAAGAACGCTCCAAAGCATTTGTATCACGTTGACCGTAGCCTATATATCAAGATATATATAATATCAACAACCTGTTCTCACCGTTCTCTGGATAGAATTGTAACACTGCTCTTGCGCTTCTTGACAGACATGCATACAACGTTGATAAGAAACGATATAAACGTCTTGTAGGATTGTGCAAAGTTTTGCTTGCATAGCACAACCACAAGCGCAGAAATACTGATAGCCCCATCAAACGTACCAGCTTTAAATGGCAATCCTTGACCTAAAAAATAAAATAATGTATTAATATGATATTATGGCTACGGTCAACGTGACACTACAAATGCTTCGAAGCATTCCTCTTCTCTTTTCTTTCAATGAAGAAAGAAGGAGAGGAAGAACGCTCCAAAGCATTTGTATCACGTTGACCGTAGCCTATATATCATTCATCGCACAAAATTTTTTAATTGCAAATCGGAAACGTACCTCGAGTTGAGCTCTTCTGCGATCAACGAAGTCGGGATCGAACGTGTCAGTCGTCACTTTCTGCTTTCTGCCAAGGGTAGAGAACCTTCTTTTCCGGCAGCGATAGTAGATGGGTGCGTTCAGCCGATACTCCGCTAGCCTAGCAATCGTGAGCAGTCGCTCGTTTCCTCTCCTTTTAATCCATTGGGAGAGGAAACGAGCGAAAACGAGCGACTACTCATGATTGCTAGGCTAGCGAAGTATCGGCTGAACGCACCCAATGTAGGGATACGAAATCTTTAGATAAGCACGAAGCAATTCAATTCAGTATATCGCCGGCACGATTACGGTGTTACTGCCGTTTCGCGTACGCGCGTATGCGCGCGTTGTCGCACCTTACCTCGCGACGCGTAATAAAGAGTCACACGATCGGTCTCGCTCCGCGCGTACTACCGTGTCTCTCGATCGATCGAGATAGGTTAACTGATCAGATGATGAACTGACTGACAAGATAGCGCTCTAAACGAACGCACTGTCTGCACTGCACTGCACTGCGACACTAACGCCGCTAGCCGCCAGTGTCGAAAAAGTGAAAGTGACGTTCTCTGTTTGTTACATGTATGTTATAAAGAAAAGCGGTTGACGGAGACGACGTATCTTAAAAATAAATTTTTGCATTTGGACTTTGCGTCGCAATATCTCCGCTCGTAGGGCACGTAGCGGAATATTATGAGAGAAACCCCCCCCCCTAATTGGACCCCAAGCTATCGATCAAGCCTACTTAGAACTTGATCCGTTCACTCGTTATCGAGATCTCAACATCTCGGGTACTCGCAACCCGTCGCGTCGCGTAAAAGAGTCACGGTCGGTCTCGCTCCGCGTGTACTTGGCGCGAGACACTACCGTGTCTCTTGACCTTGAATTTGATGGCCACGTGTTCCAAGTTGCCGATGACGAGGTCCACATAGTGCGCTTCGTAGTTTTCGGTGTCTACATGTATTAATACCTCGAATTCGATATCTACGTGTCCTACATTGGGTGCGTTCAGCCGATACTTTGCTAGCCTAGCAATCGTGAGCAGTCGCTCGTTTTCGCTCGTTTCCTCTTTTTTGACTTACTGGATTAAAAAGAGAAGAAACGAGCAAAAACGAGCAACTGCTCACGATTGCTAGGCTAGCAAAGTATCGGCTGAACGCACCCATTCAGATTTAAAGTTATTAATACACTTAGACACCAAAAACTATTAAGCGCATTATGTGGACATCGTCATCAGCAACCTGGGACACCTAGACATCAATTTCAAGGTATTAATACACGTAGACACCGAAAACTACGGAGCGCAATATGTGGACTTTGTCATCGGCAACCTGGGACACTTAAACATTGAATTCAACATATTATTACACCTGGACACCGAAAACTACGAAGCGCACTATGTGGACCTCGTCATCGGCAACCTGGGACACGTAGACATCAAATTCAACGTACAATTACACCTGGACACCGGAAACTATGAAGCGCACTATCTGGATCCCGTCATCGGCAACCTGGGATACGTGGACATCGAATTCAAAATATTAATACACGTAGACACCGAAAACTACGGAGCGCACTATGTGGATCTTGTCATCGGCAACCTGGGACACCTAGACATCGAATTCAACGTACAATTACACCTGGACACCGAAAACTATGAAGCGCACTATCTGGATCTCGTCATCGGCAACCTGGGACACGTGAACATCAAATTCGAGGTATTATTACACCTAGACACCGAAAAATACGGAGCGCGATATCTGGACCTCGTCATCGGCAACCTGGGACACGTGGACACCGAAAACTACGGAGCGCACTATGTGGACCTTGTCATCGGCAACCTGGGATACCTAGACATCGAATTCAACGTACGATTACACCTGGACACCGAAAACTATGAAGCGCATTATCTGGATCCCGTCATCGGCAACCTGGGACTCGTGGACATCGAATTCAAGATATTAATACACGTAGACACCAAAAACTACGGAGCGCACTATGTGGACCTCGTCATCGGCAACCTGGGACACGTAGACATCGAATTCAACGTATTATTACACCTGGACACCGAAATCTATGAAGCGCATTATCTGGATCCCGTCATCGGCAATCTGAGACACGTGGACATCGAATTCAAGATATTAATACACGTAGACACCAAAAACTATGGAGCGCACTGTGTGGACCTCGTCATCGGCAACCTGGGACACGTAGACATCGCATTCAACGTATTATTACACCTGGACACCGAAAACTACGAAGCGCACTGTGTGGACCTCGTCATCGGCAACCTGGGACACGTGGACATCGAATTCAAGGTATTAATACACGTAGACACCGAAAATTACGGAGCGCACTATGTGGACCTCGTCATCGGCAACCTGGGACACGTAGACATCGCATTCAACATATTATTACACCTGGACACCGAAAACTACGAAGCGCACTGTGTGGACCTCGTCATCGGCAACCTGGGACACGTGGACATCGAATTCAACGTATTATTACACCTGGACACCGAAAACTATGAAGCGCACTGTGTGGACTTCGTCATCGGCAACCTGGGACACCTAGACATCGAATTCAACGTACGATTACACCTGGACACCGAAAACTACGAAGCGCACTGTGTGGACCTCGTCATCGGCAACCTGAGACACGTGGACATCGAATTCAAGATATTAATACACGTAGACACCAAAAACTACGGAGCGCACAGTGTGGACCTCGTCATCGGCAACCTGGGACACGTAGACATCGCATTCAACGTATTATTACACCTGGACACCGAAAACTACGAAGCGCACTGTGTGGACCTCGTCATCGGCAACCTGGGACACGTGGACATCGAATTCAAGGTATTAATACACGTAGACACCGAAAACTACGGAGCGCACTATGTGGACCTCGTCATCGGCAACCTGGGACACGTAGACATCGCATTCAACATATTATTACACCTGGACACCGAAAACTACGAAGCGCACTGTGTGGACCTCGTCATCGGCAACCTGGGACACGTGGACATCGAATTCAACGTATTATTACACCTGGACACCGAAATCTATGAAGCGCATTATCTGGATCCCGTCATCGGCAACCTGGGACACGTGGACATCGAATTCAAGATATTAATACACGTAGACACCAAAAACTACGGAGCGCACTATGTGGACCTCGTCATCGGCAACCTGGGACACGTAGACATCGAATTCAACGTATTATTACACCTGGACACCGAAAACTATAAAGCGCACTATCTGGACCTTGTCATCGGCAACCTGGGATACATAGACATCAAATTCAAGCTTGATTCATAAGAATCGACTTAAAAATTCCCTAGCGGCACTTTCTGCCAAGCATAGAGAACCTACTTTTCCGTTGACTCAATATTTATTATATATATATACCTAATTTTTACTTAAATAGAAATCTTCCTCCTGACCGATAAGTTTATCGACCTAATTTTGAAATACGCGCGCGATATTGAAACTGGCGATACCTGCGCCGCCAGCGTCGAAAAAGTGAAAGTGACGTTTCTCTGATAGATCGCAGCGTTAGGAGGAGGAGGAGGAGGAGTATCTTAAAAATAAATTTTCACATTTGGACTTTGCGTCGCAATATCTCCGCTCGTAAGGCACGTAGCGGAATATTATGAGAAAAACCCCCCCCTAATTGGACCCCAAGCTATCGATCAAGCCTACTTAGAACTTGATCCGTTCACTCGTTATCGAGATCTCAACATCTCGGGTACTCGCAACCCGTCGCGTCGCGTAAAAGAGTCACGGTCGGTCTCACTCCGCGTGTACTTGGCGCGAGACACTACCGTGTCTCTTGATAGCTGTTTTAGTTGTTTCATAGCTGTTTAAAAGCTGTTTTTAGTTGTTTAAAAGAAGTTTGATAGCGGTTCAATAGCAGTTATACAGATCGCTGTTATACAGATAGCTGTTTTAGTTGTTTGATAGCTGTTCAAGAGCTGTTCAAGAGCTGTTTTTAACTATTTTTTAGTTGTTTTTAGTTGTTTGATGGCTGTTTTTAGCTGTTTCATAGCGGTTCAAGAGCTGTTTTAGTTGTCTGATAGCTGTTCAAGAGCTGTTTGATAGCTGTTTCATAGCGGTTCAATACTTGTTTGATAGTTGTTTGATCGCGGTTCAATAGCAGTTTTACAGATCAAATCACCGAAAGTCAATGGCGCAATATCGTTTTCGAGAACATACGTGTCTCGCGGTGACATCATTGCACACGTGCAAAACTGCACATCGCAAATTTTTCGGAAGGCGCAATTGTATGGATGCTGAGATGAAATTAGATATGATAAACAAACGATGTGACAATTGTAAGATGTAGAAGGATGAATTTGAAGGTACGCTCAGTAGTCGAGGACTGGAAGTAAGAGTCGGTTGGCATACTTGATAGTGTTCGGACGTGTTTGTCTTGTTGAAAAATTTCAAGTGTCGCGACTGTTTGTACTGTCTGCATTGTGTTATTTTAACAGTAGCATCGTGTATTGCGCCTTTTGAGGCATACAACGTTCTGTAAAAATGGATTTCGAAGAATTGCAGTTTGATGGACATGAAATGGAAGTTGAAGCAAACGATGAAGAAATGGAAGTGCCTGAAGAAATGGACATTGAGGTAAATGAACTGGAACATGAACAAGAACATGAACAAGAAATTGTTAATGATGATGATGATGCAATTTTGTCGAACGATTCGTGTTACGACAGTGAAAGGTTTGAGGATGTTTCGGAAGTAATTTTCCGAGTATTAAACCAGGCTGAAGTGAATGCCTTAGATGAATTGTAAAAGATTTGTTGCACACAACTTTTATTTTACTTCTGGTAATGTAAAATTTTGTGCACCGTGTACTGTGAGATTACGAGGATTATTCTCAATGTTGCACGCTGAGCGAAAACATGACACCCGCGCCTGTACTGATCGAGAGTTTATTTTGTGCGTCGTGTGGAGGCCCACTACATCAAATAATACCGTGTAATCTCTGTTCAGTTTGCACTGTTTGTGATTGATAGTGCTACGTGGCAAAGACATGGTGTCCGAAGGCTGCCTGTATTGCATATCAATAAAACTGCAGTTTTTGCTTACAGCTTCTTTCATGTGTTGCTTTTTTCTAACTTATCTGTGTTCAAAACTCAAAATATTTTGTATAAAATCATTGTTGTGTTGCAAATTGCCGAAGGTGTCTGACTCAAGAGCCAGGGGTTTCAGGTTAAAATCAAGCGATGGTAAGCAAATTTTCTATTTGTAGTTTTCGCATAATTTCTGAGCGAGAACGCGCAAACGGGAGAGAGAGAGAGACCGCGCGAACGAGAAGACGCGCGCGAACGGGGGGGCCGGGAGCAAGCGCGCGAGGGAGAGATAACGCGAACGGGGGCCTGGAGTCGGGAGCGAGAACGCGAACGGGGGAGAGAAACCGCGCGCACGAGAAGACGAACGGGGGACGGGGGAAACATCTACGAGGGAGAGATAACGCGAGCGTGCCGTGTGACGTCACGCGGACTCCGCGGCGCGGCGAAACGCGGACCCCCTCGCCCCGCTCCGCGGCGAAAACGCGGTCGCCCCGCGGCGCCGGAAAACGCGGACCCCCTCGCCCCGCGGCGCCGGAAAACGCGGACTCCTTCGCTCCACGGCGCTGGAAAACGCGGACCCCCTCGCCCCGCGGCGCTGGAAAATGCCGTTCCTCCCTCCCCTCCCTGTGGTTCCCCCCGCCTGCGGATCCCCCCCCTCACCCCTCCCTCAGATCCCCAAAGATGGTCCAGAACCGGCCTAGCTTACCTACTAATAGGCACTACGTTTCTACTCTAAGTTTGAGTCCTTATCAATTGCAGTCTAATCATCAAAATTGACTCGTCATGTGGTAATCAAAAGACATTCTTGTGGTTGTTGACACCATTATAAACGTAGTGCCTATTATTTATATTTTTGCCAGTTAGTCGAGAATAAAGGAATAATTTTAATAATGAGATAATTATTGCCAGTACAGTCGATTAAATTCTTAATTGGATTAATTACTATTGACTGGCGAAGTAAATGTTACTTATTCGGTTTGAATATACACCTTTGACTAAAAATCGGTGTTCCATCTTATTATTATTTGTCATCTTAATTTATGTTATTGCGATAAATATTACCACATGCCTTAGTGGTCGAATTGGTACAACACCCGTCGCGGAATGAAAAAGGTTCCAGGTTCGAACCCTGGCTGAGGTAATATTTTTTGCAATAAATTTAATTATTTAATTAAGATGCTTATATTAAAAGCATCTAAAATTGCATCAATTTTAGAATGACCAGAATCCTTGGTCGAAACGCGGTGACGATTTGTCACGACGTTGCCACGATTATAATCATTGCCAGTACAGTCGATTGAATTCTTAATTGGGTTTGTAGGATTACTTCTATCATGATGTATCATGTTCTCATAATATTTCTTTCTTTTTGCCCTGATAAGTTTTACTATTGCATTTCTTTCATTCTTGAAATATTCCTAGTTCTATATAAATATAATAGTAAAAGCTCACAAGATTTGAAATCAATCAAAGGAAGATGGAGCGTGGAGCCGTAACAAGGTGTTGGTGTTCATATATTCTATACTTACGTATAGAAATATCGAATTGTAATGTACATACTGTACATATACATATATTCCAATTTAATAAACTGCGCGCCGCAAATTTGTCGGATTTGAAACACAGCTATCTTGGAAAATTAATACCCTTCCCTACCCCGGAATTAAATCTACACGATTTAATTGTTTTAAAAAACGTAAAGAATTTATTGCAAAAAATATTACCTCAGCCAGGATATTTCTATACGATATTTCTATACGTAAGTATAAAATATATGAACACCAACACCTTGTTACGGCTCCACACTCCATCTTCCTTTGATTGATTCCCAGTTATGTTCCATACCTGTGCTTATTGCTCTACTGTAAGCCTCATCCCTTCTAACTGCTGCCATTCTTATTTTGTCTGAAAACCACACACTTTTCCCTTTTCCATACTTTCGAAATTTTAAACTTTTTCTTAGGCGTTACAGTATCCAATACACTATACTGTTAACAAATCTCTCAGCTCTTATACTTATATATCTAGCCTTTGACCTTGCTCAGTTCTTTCTTCCATTAGTCTAAGAAATTCATCTATATCAAGAGACACGGTAGTGTCTCTCGCAAGTATTCGCGCCAGCGGCACGGGCAGCGAGACCGAAAGTGTCTCTATACCTCAAACATCGAGTTGAGCGGAGACACGATAGTTATATCTAAAAACCGGCTAAGCAGATGAAATTTTTAATAGGGTTAATCGATTTCTTGGTGTTCTATTATATAGCAAGTGTCGTTATTTTTTTCCACATTAAATAATTAATGAAAATGTTTTAATTTATATGCTAAAATTGGGTAATTTAGATTTAAGAAACGTCGTCCCGGTGTCCGGTTATAATCGACATTTTAATATTAAAAAAGGAATAAATTTTATATGTATAAATTTATGCTCACTTGGCACGATCATTACTTTTATAGCAAAAATAGATTAAAACAATATTGTTTCGCGCAATAGCTACGCATAATAGGACGCGAATACTTGGCGCCCTTTTTTAACCTTTTTTAAAAAAGGTATTTTTATGATATATTACGCATTTTGTATCCAGCGTTTTATATGTAATGTGTTGATCTTGTGTGATGTAATGCAAGATATATGTATAACTATAGATAATTAACAATATACAAATTTACATGTTATTTAATATAAAGTGCATATAATTGGATTGATAAAGTTATTTTCAGCTATATTGGAACGTTGGACTGGTAAATATGATGCATAAAAGGTCAGTACTCACCGATTTTATCGCCACAAATATGTTGTAGGGGAGGTCTTTCTAAGTAATTCTACGCAAGAAAAAAGTGAGGGACGACATTGGTTTAAAAGATGCAGCAAATGCGAAGCTTCTCCCCCCCCCCTAAATGTGTACTGTCTATACACACATATTAGCAAATTATTTCCTTTAGCACTGACAAAACTTATATGTTTCTTGAACTTTTTTGTTCATAACTTTTAAATAAGCAATAACCGACGATTTAGTATATATATATATATATATATATATATATATATAAGGTGAAGATTTAATATAAATATATAATTTATTATTGAAATCTAAGCGATGCATTATAAGTACTGAATAGTTGTCAACTTTAACGATTAATATCTCGCTTAGCGGGGCACGCTCATCTTGCATCAGTCGCATCGTGAAACCACGTTAGATTGCATGAAAATTTCGACACACGCATGAAAAATGTTCGCATAATCGCATCAAATTTGTCGCGTTGAGGTTCAACACAGCATGGATCTTTCTAGCATTCGCATGTTGGATAGTTAGCCGACATTCACTCGGCGAAAACAAAGTCAAGTAAACGAGCTAAGACAAAGGAAAGGTCCATGCTATAGACATTGCGTGAAAAACAATTATCGATATTGACGGATCATCACGTGCAAACAGTGACGTCAGTGCAATGACGTAGGGCTCCGACGGCCAATCACCCTCTCGAAATTCGTAGAAATTTGTCTGGAGGGAGTTTCGCCTCGGAGGTGATAAAACGACCGCCGCTTCGGCGCGGGATCGATTTCTCGCTTGTAGATCACCCGCTAAAGTATATCGTATACGACCGCTTGTACTTCAACCGCATTTTTGCATTTGCGTAACCGCTCGCCGCTCTTGCCATGCTAACCATTGTGCGCGCTCACGGCTTTTTTCTTCACGGGAAATATTGAAACTCTGTAAATAACTTGTACATATTTGATTTGGAACATTATATCCTTTATTTTTCATTTGTATTTCCTGTTCATTTTTGTTCCTTTGTGGTCGTCTCGTTACCTTGAGCTATACCGCGCAACCGCGTGCTTTCGAACATTTCTGTGGTCCTTCGAGCCGGAAATAGCGTAGGGCTGACAACCCACCTAGAAATGTTATTAATATTATCAATATTGGAGGTGAGGGGTTAAACTGTATAATTACCCAAAACAGATTTTATGCATGTACACGCAGTGTACATGGTGTTGCAATCTGACAAAATATATCGTATGATATCTCGTTGGACAAGGACAGATATAGGTTGGTAAATACATAGAAAACGGGCTTACAATTAGAAATGTCGATAATTTTGCTTTTCCATCAGAGTTTGGCCGTTATTCCAGGATTCCTTTAAATTATTGTATTACGATAAATGTTCTTTTTTATACAGCCTAAAATGATTTGACGGTACTTGATGTTGACCTTGACCTTCAAGGAGTTCAAAGTCATTGACCTTTCTCGTCGCTCGTTGTTTACTAAAAAGTTGGCAGTTGTCAGCTGCACAATGGCAACGTTGGTCTGTGCTCGTCCTGCTGCCGCCGTCGTTTCTGGGCGGTGGGCGGGCCCAAACGTTGGACCATCCGTTGCGCGGATACTGCAAGTCTTTCTCTCTTTCTTCTCTCGCGCACGCTCTCTCTTTGTCTCTCTTTCTCTCTCTCTCTCGCTCTTACGTCCCCGACAGATCGTTGCCAAGACGTCTCAGCGGCCGCGTTTCGAAAACAAAAGCAGCAAACCGACGAAGGTAGCCGACGAGAAGTGAGCTAAGAAGAAAAGGAAGAAGAGGAAGAGAAAGATTTCGTCGCTCGTTGTTTACTAAAAAGTTATTAACAAAAAAGTTTAAGAAATATAGCAATTTGTGTCAGTGCTAAGGAAAGTAATTTGCTGATATGTGTGTGTAGACAGTACACATGTAAGCGGGGGATGAGTGGGGGTGGATTTCGGTTCGCGTGGAAATTGAAAATCCGAACCGTACAATGATAGACCTCGTTTCGCTCTGTAAGTAGGAATGGGATGAGATAAGGTGGATCTTGTTTTGCGTGGAAAGTACAATACTGTCCAGAGGACCATCTAACTAAGGTTTACCCCACCTCACCTCTGCTTATAGGGCGAAACAAGGTCTGTCATTGTACAGTTCGAGTTTTCAATTTTCCACGCAAATCGAGGTCCACCTCCACTCACTTCTGCCTGCGGGGGAGGGACGGTAGCCCCACCTCCGCCTACATGTGTATACACACTATCTATACACACATATCAGTAAATTATTCGTTTGCCTTGTAAGCAAATTGTTTTGTTTATAACTTTTTAATAAATAACGAGCAACGGGAAAGATCAATGATCTTGAACTCTTTAAAGATCAAGGTTAACATCAAGGTCAGTCAAAAGTCATATGGGGCTGACTGTATAAAGAGGTATATTTACCCACCAAAAATAGGTTATCAACATTTCTTCCCTATAAACATGGCTTCATTTCTGCTTATGTACTTACCGCTCTTCCGCTTTGTAGAAAAAGCGCGTGCAATCCCTTAGGGAAAAAACACCCAATTTTTGGTGTAAAAATACTCTCAAAAAGACCATCAAAGGTTTGGTGTAAATTCGGATCGTCAATTGATGGTCAATACCAAAATGAGGGTTAACCACGAAAAGAATCCTCAAATAGGGTACCCTCAAATGAGTGTAGCCCCCAAACAAGGTACTCTCTAATAAGGAAATTTACCCGACATAAAAAAAAATTATACTTATTTTGAAATTTTATTACTACTTTTTAACTAAATTTGTTTCTTAAGATGCAACCTATGATTATAAATATTTTCTCGTACTTGAAAAACATACCTTGATGGGATTCAAGAGACCTCGGGACCTCTGGATCGTGAGCCAACCGTCTTACGTGGTAGACTACTTCTTAATTTAATGTAAGTGTTATATATAGTCTACATGTGTCATAACCAGCGCAAATATATAATTTTTCAAAAATTTTTAAAAAACAAATTCAGTTTAAAAAAAATAATAAAATTTTAAATCGGATATACAAATATAATTTTTTCTTAATGTCGGGTGAATGTCAGAAACCATGAACCGGCACGGCTCATTACAAAGTAGGCCTATTGGGCCAACGTCGCGCCGCGCGATCAAATAATGACAGTCTTGATGTGTGTATTAAATGTACGAAATTTTATATACATATACACACTTATATATATATAAACTTTTATTCCATAAAACACATGTACATTATTTCGATTAGGACTTGATTATATTACCCTACCAATATTTCATTAAAGTAAGAATACATGTCCTGATCGGGGCCTGCTTATGTATCCCCAAGTTTTGGGTGTCGACACCAAAGTTTCGGTATCGACACTCGAATTTTAGTGTCGACACCCAAAGTTTCGGTGTCGACACTAAACTTTTGGCGTTGACACCCAAATTTTGGGTGTCGACACCAAAGTATCGGTATCGACACTTGAATTTTGGTGTCGACACCCAAAGTTTCGGTGTCGCAAGGGTCTTTTGATATGTGGCTTGCGTTTGCACGTTCGCATCAACACAACGATCTAGTCGGTCTTGGTTCCGGATATGATGCCCCAGCTAGACTCCATTCGCGTTTAGGATTACTCTTATTGTCAGTGTCGACACCGAAACTTTGGGTGTCGACATTCAAATGTCGGTGTTGACACTGAAAATTTAGGCGTTGACACCAAAAATGGAGTTTAAACACCCAAAGTTGAGTGTAAACACCAAAATCTTGGGTGTTTTTTTTTCCGTAAGGAATGTATTTGTAATACGAGTTTTTCTTAAATATAACTTGATTATCTGTGCAATTCCAAAGTAAGAATCAGCTGCAAACACTCGTCCCAACAGATTATGGGTCCAGGGCAACTAAACACAAGATAATTGTCGGGTCAAGTGAGATTTCGGTAGAAAACGCGAATACGAACCGTTTCAAGGTTATCTCCTCGCCAAGTGCAATAGTAAAAAATATAACCGCGAGACAAAATGAAAGGCGAGATCGCGAGAATTTCTAAACTAAAGAGCATAGAAAACTGGAGCGTTTAGAAATAAGAGTAATCCTAAACGCGAATGGAGTCTGAGGCATCATATCCGGAACCAGGACCGACTAGATCGTTGTGTTGATGCGAACGTGCAAACGCAAGCCACATATCAAAAGACCCTTGCGGCATGAAAAAAGCTAATTCAGTGGCCCAGAAGGTGATTGCTACGACAATTAGGGAGTAGCCGTTACTTCACATGATTAATTGTGAGACGGTAAGGGAGATGTAGGGAAAAGATCTCAGTACACGAACAGAAATTTGAGGCGGGTGTGCACATGCTACATAAAAAGTGGTACAGCATCACAAAAAAGAGCTCAGATGATAATCACTAAAATCTTAGTGACTGTAAATACGAGTTTCCGTCATTTCGTCAGTGCACAGGAATCCGCGCCAGTGGGAAAGCGAACACTCACAAACTTGATAATAAGACTAACTATTAAATAGATTCTTGGCGAGGGGCGATAAAAGCAAGAGTGCTCTCTTGTCGAAGGCTCAGTGCGGAAAAGTTCAACAAAGGTTTACAAGGATTGTCGAAACAAGACAAATGCTATGTATGTGATAAGCCAGATTACTGCGCCAGAGACTGCTCAAAACGAAAGAGAAGTAAAACTAAAAATAAGTTTTTTGAAAATGACAAGCCTAAAGAAGGCAAAGGGAAGAAATTGTATGGTAAAAAATTGGTGAGCGAGTTCTCACATCGACTGCGATGAGATCCGAAAGAGACACAGGATGGTTTCTAGACTCCAGCGCCAGCGACCACATGTCTTATAGGTGAAAATGGTTTATCACGTATCAGACCTTTGACATCCCAATTACCGTATGTATTGGAAACGTGGGTCATATAGAAGTCAAAGGAAGGTTTTAGTCGGCGCAGCATTGGGCAAAGGGCTTAAGATGCAGTCAACTCGCACCACTTGCAAACTAGTAAAAGGCGGGCGCACAGTGGCAGTAAAAGTTAGGCGAGGAAAGCTTTAGGCGTAATGCAATTCAAGATTGTCGAACCGAAAGGACCGGAAACGAGAGACAACTTTGTGTGCGCAAACCTAGACTCAACTGGAACGCTGAAAGACTAGCACGAGAAACTAGCCCACCAGAATTTCAAACACATGACACAAATCTTAAATCGCTTTTAGATACACGTAAAAAACGAGCGAGAATTATTCTATGAGACGTGCACTTTAAGCAAAATGCATGTTTTTCGTCCCAGAAAGCACCTCACAGAAAGCATTGGTGAGATTATAGATTCCGACGTCTGTAGAACTATGCCAAGAAATCCATGGGTGGATCAAGATATTATCTCCTTCTGAAAGACGATTACTCACATTTTCGCACAATATATTTCATTAGGAGTAAAAACGGGAGTAAACACGCTGTATAGAGAACTTTCTAAAAAGGTGAGAAACAGTGTCTATCAGGTGCCAACCGCACGGACAATAGACTTGAGTTTATCAACTAAGCCGTTGCTTCGTCAACTATATCAATACCACAGAAATGCCTTAAGAGTCTGGGAGGAACATTGAAGGCAACTAGGATAGTGAAGACAAAGTGAAAGTGTTGGAGAAATTGTCTTTACTAATCAGTAATTTTCTTTATCAAAGTCAGTTCTTTCTTTATACCAGTCAGTTACTTTTTACATCAAAAACAAGTTGTCAGCATTTATTCTTATACATGTGGTAACTTTCTTAGGAAAACATTGTCTTTCAAATCAAAATTGTTTCAGATGACTTAAACTTGTTACTAGTATTAGTATTAAGATGGTCTGTCCTCATCGGTCAAGTAAACTCTGTAATTTATTTTGCACCTACAATTTTGAAAGTTAATATCTTTACGCGACATACAGAAAAGAAGGATAAATGCAATGAGATTTTTCTGTTTAAGGTGGTCTTTCGCGGACCCAGCTAGTCAAGTAACAGTCCGTCATGAGGTAATTGAAAACAAACATTACACAGCATTCCAATAATTATAATAATATAATATAATTTTACACGCACGATTTAATCGTATTTAATTATTTACTAATTAAAAAAATATCACAATAGTAGTGCGGTTGGACTCGATTTAGGTTAGGTCAGGCATGACAGTACGAGTAAAGCAATATGCGATTGGATCCACTACTTATTTAACCTCATATATCAGAGCAGAACATTCGGCAAGCCCTTATTTTCAAGGTATGTACAAAATCCGGAAACTTCAGGAAATATTTTAAGACATGAATAATGTATTCATCTGATTGCTAAGTACATGTATTATTCGTTGAAAACCTCGGCCGTGGCGATTTGCATCATTCTATCTTTCTTGTTCATTAGATGTAAACAAGGATAGAATGACAATGGCACGCTCCGCGAACGCACATTTAGAATGACTTATATCTTGTAAAGTGTCGGTAACCTCACTTGATTTTTCGTACACATGTCCCTTATTAATGTATATTTAACATATATCAAATTTAGGTACTTATCTAATACTTGTTCTCACGAAAGGACCACCTTAAGTTGAGGGTGAGAAACTAAAGCGTTGACCGTGAATCTGGTCTGAAGGAAGATTGTAACCATGCACCTCGTAAATGCATCGATTCGCGGCGAACACCGGCCGGATGCCGCCCGATCGAACATCAGTCGGGCGAAGACAGCTCGGTGCGCCCACATTTTTAATTCCATCAAAGAAATCATGTGCGCGCGTCATCAACGGCTCGCTGCACCGATAATCCCCGCTCCGACAAGCGCCGACGGAAGCCGATCTCCGCCGAGCGTGAGAGCGTGGCCGGGAACCGTAATTCCGCGCCGGAAAAATCACTTTATCTTGAGCCAGCTACTTTCCCAATCCGCTGGTTTTGAAAGAAACACTCCGACTCCTAGAGAGGCAGAGAAAACGAGGTCCAGTTTTCTGCAAGAGATCTTGGGCCAAGCCAGCTTGGTCTCGATCAAGAAATCTTGTCGCCGATGCGTCCAAGATCTCCTAGAACCGACCGGCAGGCTAGCTTCAACCTGACCGGTCGTTCCATTTCGACAGATCTTCCCGACCGCGTTCCGCGCTTTCGCCCGGAAGATCTGCGTACAAATTATATTCTCGCTGCGTAAAACAATTGTAAATATCCCGCGTCACAATTCTTCGTATAATGCCGCGCAATCCGTTTTGCACCAATCCTGTGTTACATGCGTTATAATTACAAATGCGCCCGCGTAAACCGTTTGTATAAAAGTCTGCGTAATCCATGTTTGTAATTTCTCTCGAACGCGCCCGCGTAAATGTTTGTATAAAGCCTGCATAACACTGTCCGTATAACGTCCGCGTAAAACGTCTTTGTAATAGCGAGCGCCCCGGTGCCTAATTATTATATTAATTTTCATCTTTAATCAACCATTTTTGTATTAGTTCTTTTAAGTAATAAATCATTAAATTGGTGTAAATTAAACTCTGGTTACTGTCTCTGGGCTTACCTAGAGTCCCTCTAGTAAGAGTTAGGACACAGTCCGCCATTAACAGGAAATTATGCAAACGATCGAGAGAGACAGCCTCCCCACTCTCGTACTTCGGGATGTGCTTTGTCTCACTCCCACTAACTTCTCCCCTGTTAATGGCGGACGAAGTTCCTAACTCTTACTAGAGGAACTCTAGGCCTACCTATATATATCAAATCCTTAATCCGGCGAGCAAGTTCGCGTTTGATAACTTTAAAATAGCAGGTCGTTATAACTGCTATCTTGGAAAATCCCACCTTCTTTATTTCAAGAGCTTCATCTTCCTCAATCTCATAGCCCTACTAACTGTAATAGGATGCAGACCAAATTCAAGATCAGATCCTCTGAACATGCAAATTGAAAAGATCTTGATTATTGTCTGAATTGCTTAAAAGAGGACGTCATATCAAAAGAGGACGAGGCAGAGGAAGTAATAGTTGGGTTTTCTTTGATAGGTTAGGTGCTTTATTTGTTGTCAAAGAGGATGACGGGGAGATAACTCTATACTCAATGAATCGCTTGAAAGCTTTATCTTTTTTAAAAATTAAAGAGAAAAAAGGGGCGAGATCACTGTAGAGAGCTTATCTAGAGTGGTTATCACTACCTTCTGTCAAATCTGTCACATTTAATTTTGCTATTTGCTCTATCGCTTAGAAGTTTAAATCATGAGGCCTCGAAATCCATCCTGGAACATTCCAGGGATCCAACATGTTGGGTGTTTTGAGCAGAATAAGTAGAATTAAGAAAGGCTTGAAAAAAAAGAAAATTATAATTAGGGTAGAAAATAAACTGTGCAATGCTCGTAAATAAAAATAGCGGATTTAAAGAAAGATGGCTGACTTTTTGTCGAAAAAGCCAGCAAGGCGCTATGTAGAAAGCGGGAAGAACATCCAAATATAAGTGCAATGTGATGCTAAGCGGAAGCACTCTGATATAGACAAGAGAAGCAGGTGATAAAACACTTCAGAGCCTGGAAATAGACTAATTACTTGCAAATAACGGGAACATGTGGTCGATTTTTTAGCGCAGCATAACGTGTCAAACATTGGCGCAGTCACAGGACTCCAGAGGTGTAGTACGCAGATGCAGTCCCACCAGATGCATGATCCCCGGTATGTCCTAGCTCCGACCGTACACAGCGTCTCACCGTTCGACTCCCCGGTTGCATGACTAAGAAGTGACAGAGATATCATGCACGAACATTTCTTGGCATTGGTGACTGTCAAATTTCGGAAGGTTACTAAGAGAGCCGAGATAATGGTAAACGTCGTTGCTGTACGTTGGTTGTAAACAGTAACGGTCCTGTATGTTTATTTATCCGCGGCGATGTTACATTTTACGAAACTTGCCAATAACATTCAAGTAAATGTCAGGAAGGCATTCCGTGTCCGCCTGCAAATTTAAGCCGTTTTTTTGCCTCTGTATCTGTAACATCTCAGATATTAGGCGTTTGTGATAGTATTGTTTACTATTTAGGATTTGCACGTTGTCTCATTTAAAGTCATGATTAAAGGCTTTCCTATGATCAGTAATAACAGAATGCACAGGAACAGGAATACAAGGAACAGAATGCAAAATATATAAAATTTATTAGATACTTTCAAAAATAATTGGCTGAAAATTTTCGGAATATTTTAGTATCCGTATGTATGAAAATTTCTGATAAATTGCACTGATGTTTTCATATCTATTCAGATTTCTACAAAGATATATTAACAAAAAATATTTGATTCTTATTTTGTCTAAGTTTTTCTGAAAAAGCGTTCCATTTTGTGTAAAAAATCTGAAAATTTTTGAACATTCTAAGAAAACGTAAAAATTTGTATAGAAATTTTGATTAATAATATAAAAAATTTCGAGATATTTTTCCACCAGAAATACGCACGCGTTAACAACCGATTCTACTTTTCCCGATTCAAAAATCTGGTATTCAAGGCGAGAGTAAACTTTGTGAAAGCTTACCATAGCGATACCTACGGAGCGCCAAATATGCCGCTGGAAACAACCAATCTTTGCTGGGCGAAATCGGCATCAGTAGGGAAACTGCCTAATATTGCACCATATTTTTAAAAACCAAAATTTTGATTGAAAACCTATAAGAATATAACTAATCCGCATCATTTTATTCTAGGATTATCGTAATATGGTTTCCATGGCATGAATGTGTTCAAAGTTTACTTTAACTATCTTTTCTGTAGGAAAACAAAAAAAGTAGATGAATGATATCGAAAAAAAGTTCCTAATATCGCATCCTTACATATTTTTATTAAAAATACAATTATGACACACAATATGTGCTGGAAAAAAAACTCAAAATACAGCACATTAATTTAATAAGGATATCCTCTTTTAACGATGAAAAATGCCCATGGAGTTTCACGGACTATAGGGTGGGGTGATGTGATCAACATCCCCCTCCTGGCCAATTTACTTTCGGAAAAAGATTTTGTTACTTATTGGACAGAAGGCTGAGTGAGCTGCAGAGATATTCTAGACGCAGACCAATTAAGAAAAATAGACGATGTAATGAACATTCCTAGAGGGAATTAAGAATACCACAAGGAAGAAACATAACCGATTAAAGCATTACAATAATAGTCAGCAACAAATATAGACACAATATCACATATTTTTATAACAGAAATTCGTTCTTGGTACATATATTTTTTTGCTGTACTAATAACAGACACTTCTTGCGAAATTTCGAAACCTCGTTGAAATTATGAACTTCCACGCTACTTTTTATATCACAGTATTTCCCCGTATTAACGACTAGGAATAGGTAGACTAGGAGCTGGCAAGGCACAAAGGAGAGTCCCGAACAAGCTATTGTAAAGACGACATCTTATTATATATCGTTAAAAGTCATTAGAATAAAAGTTCTAAGTCACGCCAAGGAATACTATACTACTGATTAACATAACCTATTATGTTAACCCGTACTCCTAGGAGTAGGGGAATTTTGCCTAATATCGTCCTTGTTCCTAATTCCGCACTCTACGATATTGAGACTGTGTTGTATTTTGTCAATGAGCAGTGGAAGCTGTTGGAACCAGAGTTCTGACTAAAATAAAACAAAAGATCATCCAAGGCAGCGTTGTTCAACAGCTTTCATTACTCACTGACAGAATGCAACATAACAGAGCTTCAATATCGTAGGGTGCGGAATTATAGGAACAAGGGCGATATTAGGCACAGTTTCTAACTCCTAGGAGTAGGGGTTAACGTAACAGGTTATGTTAATCAGTGGTATAGTATTCCTTGGCGTGACTTAGAACTTTTATTCTAATGACTTTTAACGATATATAATAAGATGTCGTCTCTACAATAGCTTGTTCGGGACTCCCATTCGTGCCTCGCCAACTACTATTCTAGTCGTTAATGGCGGGAAATACTTTTATTGATTTATTGTTAGCACAACTTTCTTGTCCCTAATACTGTATCGTTCTGACCGTACATCTTGGCGCTCTCATCTGCTGGCGGAATCGCTGTTTCCACCAAATTTTTTTATTAATACATGCAAAACTATGTCTTATTGTAACAATAAATATTTCTATTAATTATATGTTTTAGCTACAATGGCACAAAATATTGCATGGGCCACTGATGCAAATGTATTAGCTGCAATGTTGGATGCGAATCTGTCGTTATGGCTATGTCCTAATTGTGTTCATTATAGTGATCGCAAAGTAATACGACAAACAAGAATTGATAAAGAAAACAGGTATTGCTCACAAATTGCTAAATATAAATGATATATTTATACATATATTACATAACATTAAATTTATGACTATTAGAACATCAAAAACGTAATTTTAATATGTGCCTCTGAATTATCAAATATTATTATCATGAGCATATCTTTTCTTTGATTATTTTAAAGACAATCTTTTTTATATAGTGATGGTTGTGATCATTATATACTAAACTTTTTTAATTTTTAAGATCACATATTGTACTAACTAGAATGTGCACTTGATTTTTAGATTATAACTTTGCATAGATATTGATCCTTAAACATTTATTTACTTATTTATTACTTATTAATTATATGTAATATTGTATTTAATTCTTTTACGTAATTCAATTTTTGTGTAATATATGTATCTTTTAATATTATAAATAATTCAATTTTATAATTCACAAATATTTTTATACAGTGAATTTGGAAAACAGCCTAACATTGTGAGTGTCCGTAATGGTATGGTCATGGTGAGACGTGGAGATGGTGCTATAGTAGCTTCATCTTTTTACAATCTCTTTACAAGTTTTCACGAACACATATCGAACAAGAAGTTAAAAGAAGCACTTTCTCTCTGTCGTATGGCTCAGGTAATATTTAATGTAACGTAATATAATAATATATTTATATACATTACCCCACTAGCACACGAACGATGTGCGAACAAATTCTCATTTGGATCGCGCGTAATTGTCCGTCTTCCAAACCAACCGAATGAAAATCGCCGAGCCGCGATGCTGGGTCGTCTGGCACGCCGACGAAACGTTGCGTATAGATCGTTCGGAATAACTCGAATATCTTTGGCCGTTGCGATACCAGCCAATCGTTTGTCAACTACATATAATAAATGATAAAATTGCTGCTTTCAACAACAAAAACATGCATGATCAAATTGTCCATTACAACAATTGATAATTCGCGATAAACGCGAAGACGCGAGAGCGCTCCGCGACCGCAAGCGCTAGTAACGCACGTTGCCACTACGGGGCTACTATACGCGCCAGTATTTCTCGTAATCAAAAATCTTCACACGTTAGCATAAGAAGCGAGCTTGTGAGATGCTTGACAATAGTGGCTTGTGAAATAAATTGTTTTGATAGTTTTTTTTTCTTAAAAGTTCTTGATAGCTTTCTTTTCTCTTTCTTTCTCCTTTTTCATATAGTACATTAAAAAATAAAATAAAGTTCTAGGTAAATATTTCCTTTTATACAGCTCCGATGACCTTGACCTTGACATATGTTGTCAAGGACATGACACTGAGTAACTTTTCCTTATAATTTAATCGTCGCTCACTGCTTATTTAAAAGTTATGAACAAAAAATTTTAAAAAATTTACAAGTTTTTGTCAGTGCTAAAGAAAGTAATTTGCTGATATATGTGTATAGATAGTATACATGTAAGCGGGGGAGGGGTGGTAGCTCCTCCCCCCGTAAGCAGGGAGAATGGGGGTGGACCTCGGTTCGCGTAAAAAATCGAAAGCATTGTGCAATTTTATCAAGAATATGTCACAATTTATTTATTAGTAATTGATACATTAGTTAATAGATATAAAAAACCCATTATTTTAAAAAATTGCGGTATTCTTTTACTAAAATGATTTTTCAAACAAAAATTCAGCTATGCAATTTACATAATATTCTTGTTTTATGCCAAAACGAGGCAAAGCAGCACGCATATCGCGTCATAATCGTTTTATATTTTGTGTATGTACACCCGACACAGAGTCAGAATGAATCACAGTCTGATGTATGCAATTAAAATCATTCAAAAATCTGTATCTTTTTCAACAGTCTCTATAGATTATTGTACCAAGTTTAATACGTTGCTGAAGGATTGTAATTAATGTATTTGCAGTCCGATCTTTTACTGGGATAATAAATGTACAACTATGTTACAAACAAGGTCTATCATTGTACAGTTTGGGTTTTCAACTTTTCACGCAAACAAATAAGCAATAAGCAACGATTAAGTTATAAGGAAAAGTTATTCAGGGTCATGTCCTTTACAACATATGCCAAGGTCAAGATCATCGGGGTTGGCTGTGTAAAGGAAATATTTACCCATATACCAACAGGATTTTTAGCGATTTAAAAGTTAAGTAACTTTTTTAACATATTTAACCTACTGTGCCTCCACGCATACACTTTCCACGCAAGACAAGTTCCACGCATGGAAAGTGTATGCGTGGAGGCAGTAAGTTAAAAATGTTAAAAAAGTTACTTAATTTTTAAGTCGCTAAAAATCCTTTTGGTATGTTTTTTTATTAAAAAAAAACCTATTTATAAAGTTTGACCTAAATTGGAGCACGAACGTTTTCGGAAGTTTCGCCTTTTTAAATAATTTAAATTAAATGAAATTATTAAATTTATTGCAAAAAATATTACCATCAGCCAGGGTTCAAACCTGGAACCTTCCTCATTCCATGTAGAGCGCCGTACCAATTCGACCACTAAAACACGTGGCAATATTTATCGCAATAACACACTAAACAATAATAAGATGGAGACACCGATAATATAATTTAAGTTAAGTCGCGGTGTATAATCAAACCAAAAGTACATTCGTAATTCACCAACAATATAATAAACAATCAGAATTCATTTAATTGACTACAATTGGCGAATAATCATCGTGACGGTTCGACCATTGGTTTTGGTCCGATTAATCGTCAAGGCATTAAATAAATTCTAATTGTTTATTATATTGTTGGCGAATTACGAATGTACTTTCGTTTTAAAGATTATTTTTATTAATTTATAACTTGATAACAGTACTATTCGAATATTCCGTAAACGTTTATTCACACCTTCTCTGAACGTTATGAATGAACGGTCTATGTAAACGTTAAAGGAACGTTCTCGTGGTGGCACATCCTAACTGTTTCCGAACGATTCGGGTTCGAACGTTACCCGAATGTGCTGGTGTGGGGTAATTATAATACTACTTATATATCAACTATAAATAATAATATAATATAATAATAGTATTCATTACATGAAAGCTCTAAGGAGATTTCACTCATGTATACACAAGTGTTTACAAAAATAAGAGCGCTATTGCAACAGCATATTCTTGAGATCAAATCAAGTCAAAAGTCCTGTACTACTTTTTTCTCTGACAAACAATTATCGAAATATTGTAAGTTAAATATTGAAAAATCTACCAAGTTTTCCTTGAATACCAAAAAAAATATTTGGCAAATAAAAAAAGTTTTAGACAAAAATTGTTCAAATTAATTAATAAAAAAAGGCGGAGTAATAAAAAACAGAAAAATTCTATTTAAAAAGTTAAAAGTAACCTTTACATGATCCTGACGCCTACACTCAAAGTCAAACAAATATTATTATGTACCCCTTGCAACCCTTCAACTTTTATCTAAGACATCTTGGTGTAATGCATATTTTCAGAGATAACAACTTATAAACATTTTAAATGCCCCACTTTCATATGCGGCATTCTCGCAGAAATTTTCACATTTTCACCCTGATCTACTGCAATAATTTTGACCATTTTTTTCCGAGAAGTATTCTGAAAAAGAGAAGACACGTATTTTTTTGTTTAGGCCTACGATCAATATTTCCGAGTGTGATTTTTGTAAAAATTGAATTTTTTGGTAACTCTACTTTTTAAAACAATAATACCTTAAAAATGTTCAATTGTATCGAAAAACGGTTTGACTAAACCGTTGAATAAAACCAACGGTTGAATAAAATTTGTTCAGTTTAAAATAAATTACATGATGTACATATTCTTTTTAATTTTTAGATAGTGTAAAGTTGTGTTATACAATGTTTGTTCGGAATCGATTGCATTAAATCTATAAAACCCGTAAAATTGTTCCTAAATTATTCCCGGAAACGACTTTAATTTGAAAGCTAAATTTAACTCTATATAAAAGCTTATTTATAAATTCTAAACTTATTCCAGAAATAAGCAGGTCGTTTCCTAGAACTTGCAAGAGACAGAAAAACTGTCTCGTTTTTGCTTGTGCCTCATCTCTCCTTTTGTCTCGGGGCCTCAGTGCGCGAGGTAAACACCCGGAACAAAGCAAAAAATTCGGTGAAAACAGCTGATCAGTTGCCGACCTCGAGATCAGCTGAGTCGTTTGATATTTTTTAAATCAACTGCTTTCTCGGGATGTCGGCATTCGATTGGCTCAGCAGATTCTTCTGCCCGTTGCCGGGGGTCCGGAGTTTGCGGTAATAAAGCCCCTGACCACGCGCGACGATTTGCACTCGATAGCAGTACACCGAGTTAATGGTGAGCGATTCTGTATTAGAGAGTGTGCGATTCCGTGCTGATGTGCTCGGTATACTCTGTCGTTCGGCTTCGAGCCCCTGCCTTCGAGCCTTCATTTCGCTGCTCGCGATAATCGAGCTTGTTAAACTGCCTTTTCCGCGCGCATTCGCCTGCGCCAGTTCTTTCAGTCGCGAAATAAAATTTAATATAAATAACTTGTAAATATTCTTAATTTTAATTATAGACTTTTTGTTTATAAATTCTGTATAGACATTAAATATCCTGCAAACTCTAATTCTTTCGCTCATTCGCGCACAATGTTAAATAGAAAAAAATCACTTTTTGTAAAATTCGCCATTTTAAAAAATTAAAAACAAGATTTATAAAAATTCTATTAAAAATTACGAAAATTTTAAGACCTTTTGGAGCATGGCAAGATTTTTTTCGAAAAGTTCTATCTAATTGAAATTTTTGTAATAACCTGAATTCGACATTACTTGGACTAAAATAGTCAAACAATTAAATTTTTATAATAATAAAGGCTCACAAGATTACAAATCAATAAAAAAAAATGGAACGTTAAGCCGTAACAAGGTGCTCGTATATTCTAAACAAAGAGAACGATTTCTTTGGATTTAATAAATTGTATGAGATTTAAACAAATTTATTTTTTGGAATAAGTCCAAACAAACAAATTTTTGATTCAACAAATACGATTGTTTGATTTTTCAAAGAATATATACTTTTGTCTTAAATAAAAAAATTGTTTGAAACGAAAAATATATTTTCTATCGCTTTAATAATAATATTGTTTTATTTAAATATCAATCCTCTTCTAAAAAGGGCATGTCGTAGGTATTGTTGTCATTTTTCCGCGATGCCGATTGGTTCTCTTGCTGCGCTCACTTCATTTGCAGCTGTCATTGTATATTTTGACAGTTGTGTGTATCAAGGGTTAATAGTGTAATAGTAATAGCATAATGTTAAAGCTAAATAGCGCGCGTGAAGCGCGCGTCTGTAGTGTCTAGTGCTTTATAAAAAATGTCTTAAACATTTATTTATTATTTATTTATTTATATATGATATATGTGGTAGTCGGTTGACTGCTACATATATAAATATGGGCGCTACTACTTGAGGCAACTAGCGCCTAAAAATATCTGGTTTGGTCCCGTAGGGGGTCTCCCTTTATACTAGTCGGTGCTGAATCTTGAACTCGAGAGAATGCACGGGCGATGCGACGCCTAGCGGTGAAAACGCTTATTACATTTATTGTAACTAAATAATATATTATCTGTTTGAGAGATATTACTTCAAATAATAGTGTCATTTCCGTTAAATAATAGTTTTCTTGGATTAAACACAAAAATTTTTCATTCAAAAACATATTATTTCGTCTAAGCATATGTTGTTTCAATAAAATAAATTTCAATCAAACAAATAGGATTACTAAATCCAAAGAAACCGTTTTCTCTGTGTGTACTTAAGTAAAGAAAAACGAATTATAATGTACATACTGTACATATACATATATAAGATTTTATTTTTCACAAGTTTTACAATCGGGATATACATGAGATCCATGAGACATACGCTCGCACTCATTATGTTTTAATCACGCTCTCACGAAAATTCTCGAATCAACCAGTTCTGACCTCTCCTTCTGACTGACTCTATCGAACTCTTTCGTCGCTTCGCTTCCCGCCACTCAACGCCAGACACACACTCCCTCTCTTGGACTACGCTCTTACTCTCTACTGTTCTCAGCTCTTACTCTTCCGCAGTCAATTCAAAAATTAAAAGAAAATGAAGAATAACTAAATAATCTTGTATCTTATCTAAATCCTACACATATATTCCAACTTAATAAACTGCGCGCCGCAAATTTGTCGGACTTGAAACATAGCTATCTTGGAACATTAATACCCTTGCCTCCCCGGAATTAAATCGACACAATTTAATTGTTTAAAAAACTGTAAAGAATTTATTGCAAAAAATATTACCTCAGCCAGGATTCAAACCTGGAACCTCTCTAATTCCGTGAAAGGCGTTGTTAAATTTTTATTGAGATAGCAAATTGTTAATTAGTAAAAAAATTACTAATAACGTAAAAATTGGTAATTAATAGAAATAAATTCTATTGTAAAAATAATTAATATTTTGTAAAAAGTGAATTGCTACTTATGTTGTGAGGCGGAAGTCGCCGTGCCCTAATTGCGACACATAGCTGTCAGCGCGCATCCCGAATATTGCTAAACTCACCTGAGGTGGCATTCCGGGTGTCGCAAGCGGTTTCCAGGTCGCTCACCCGGAAGCAAAAGCGCTGACAGCTAAGTCAGCATCGCGGAAGTAATACGCAAAGAGATAAAAAGCCCGCCCTTCCGAGAAGCGGCAGGCAGTCTAGAACATAAGGCTAATCGCGCGCGACCAACGTAACTTATCCTATTGTGCGATTCACATATAATACGACGCCTCATACGACGACAGGACTTACACCGTTCAAACTTGTCTACGGACACCAAGCGAACCTACCGACAGCCCTAACGAGGCCCCCGAAACTAACGTATTCGTACGAAGATTACGCGAAAGAATTGCGAGAACGAATACGCGTTACGAATCAAGTCACAAGAGAGCATACCAAAGAAGAGGAAGAAAAAGCAAAGCAGCAATTCGACAAAAAATGCAATAAGGAAACATTCAAAGTAGGAGACAAGGTACTGTTACACGACGAAACAGTGCGACGGGGACGATCTAAAAAACTCGATTCGAAATGGGTAGGACCGTACGTGATCGTGGAAAAACACAGCGACTTAAACTACACCATACGAATAAAACGCAAGACGATACGCGTACATGCAAATCGGCTAAACATTCATCGAGGAATAAGGCTTACGCGCAACAGAACATTAAGCATTAGAAATAAGCAAGAGATAATAAAAATGATAGCGACTCACCGAAATACTAATCCTGACGAGGGCGAATAAGGACCACGTCCCTTTGTCCCGTTGCGGTGTGTAGCGTCACTCGCAACGGGAAGATAAGCGTTACAACGCCAGGACGGACCGCTTCCTCGTAAGAGGGAGGGGGCGATGCCTCACGATCGGCAGCAGCCGCTGGCCGCGCACCCCCCAGCCAATACACACTCTGACACCCATCACACGTAGAGGGTGCAAAATAACGATCACAACGGAAGCATAATTAATCAAAACACAGGAATATTCGAAAGCACCTGAGCAGAGGTTGCAAGCGACTGACACGAGATCGCGCAGAAAAAGTAAAAAGAGCAACCTGAAGCGAAGAAGCGTCAGCAAAAAATCGACGCAGGTCGGCGAGTACCCGACCAAGAACCAAAATATAATAACAACAGTAATATAAATTAATAAAACTTACAATTAATCATCACGGGGAAGAGTATACCCCCGACCCGTCAACAGACGGAAACGGAGATTAGCCAACAGCAGAAACAACGTCATAGTATCCGGCGGGCCACGCCGATCACGACCCGTCAAAAATTCGTGCTGACCGACGCGGAAACGTGGACGAGCGTAAGTAAAGCCCCCAGGTTCCGACCAGTCGGGCACTACTAGCGCAGGAGGGGTGGTCTCCTCCCCCGCATCGACAGCCCGGAGTTTCTCCGGGGTCACGACACCTCTAACGGGTACAAACCGCTCGAGAGGAGTCATAATCGTACAAATTGCAAGACGTTACGCGACAGAGAAACACTCTCGAACTAAAGCGACTCGCTAAATTATATAAGAGTTAACAGTCATAATCAGCAAAAAATGCGATAAAATTAACACCAAGTCCAAGATAGTATTCCCATTACAGGACACCGATCATCATTTTTTACCTAGCGGGCGAAATGTCATCTGAACCGATGCCCCCGTACGAGGTGGCATCATTTAGCGACGAGCCAGGGATTTATTTTGAGAAAATCGGGACAATGCAACTACAAGAAAATACATGGAAATTGGCTATCCAAATCGATGTAGCGGCGTTTGGAATAAGATACCGCCAGCTCCAACATTACTTCGGACAAATAAAAAAATTATGCGATCACGTAAAGGACGATAACCGAGACATATGTAATAACATACTCCGCATAACCGAGGATAACAATACGAAACTGACGCAACTGATAATACGACTGCAAACTATTTATAAAGTACCGACGAGCCGACGCGGACTGGTAGACGCGATAGGAACCATAAGTAAAACATTATTTGGAACGATGGACGCCGACGATGAGAAACACATACAAGAACAGTTAGAATTAATGCGAAACCAACAAAATGTCATGCGACACGCGGCGAAAAGTCAGATCAAAATTATAAACGCGACGTTAGAACACATAGAAGCGCTAGAACAAGCTATTAAGAAAAACGAAAACCTGCTAGCGAATGTAACCAGACGAGTACAGGAACGAATGTCGAATTTAGCGCATCGCGAGGAAATAGATGAACACCTGTTAGCAATAACTGCGATAATCAACAAATTAATAAACGATGTAGAAGACGTCTTAGCGTACCTCACTTACTCTAAGAGCGGAATAGTACTAGTGCGACTACTTCCCCTCGAAAATATTATAACCGAATTGAGAGAAGCGACAACTCACCTATCCCAAGGAGCTCATTTTCCTTTTAAAATACAAACCAAAAATTGAAATAAAATTCAGGAGTTTATGGAAATAAATGCTTATTACGATAACCCCAACGTATACACAATCCTGACCTTCCCTATTGTCACATATCCAAAGTACGAAATTATAAGAGTAAACCCCCTGCCGGTACATGACCGTAAAAATATATTTGTAATACCGAAAATTACGTACGACCTATTAGCCATTGATAAGGAAAACCGAAATTATGTAACACTGAAAGAAAATGATTTGAATAAATGTAAACACTCCGGCACAACGTTTGTATGTAAAATGAACCACACGGTATACTTCATAACACCGCATGCACCCTGCGAGGTGCAGATATATATAAGAGCGGAAGAGGACAATTGCGAGCGTCGCCACAGGCATGGTTGTTTTCCACACCGTACAAACAGAGTATAACTATTCAATGCAACAATCAAGGAGAACATAAAATCGACATTAATCGAACGGAAAGAATCAAACTAACTGACAATTGCAAGTTAACCACGACAGACCTGACTCTACGAACAAAAAAACGAGAGTACACGACGCACGTGCAAATGCACCTACTACAATTCAATTTAACTTTCAAACAAGTAACAACAGATATCAAAATCAACAACGAAATAGCGACAGAATTAAAACTAGAACCGGTTTCCAGGTCGCTCACCCGGAAGCAAAAGCGCTGACAGCTAAGTCAGCATCGCGGAAGTAATACGCGAAGAGATAAAAAGCCCGCCCTTCCGAGAAGCGGCGGGCAGTTTAGAACGTAAGGCTAATCGCGCGCGACCAACGTAACTTCTCCTATTGTGAACGCCCGCAAGTCAAGGCAGCAAAATTAACGAAGCTATTGTATCAAGTGACAAAGGTTTTTATTAAAATATTATTGATCACGAATCTGGCAACATTATTCCTCCTTCCTCCCGGCGGATCCAAGAGAACTCAGTGCCGACCCCTCGAATTAAAGGTACGGCACGACACATTTCAAAATTAATAATTGGTGGAAAATAATTACAAATTTTTTCAATAATAAATAATTAATCTCAGGTAAATTACTTTTTTTTACAAATTATTAATTGGTTTGAAATAAATAATTTTTTAATTATTGCATTATGTGGTACACAATAATTATATTAACGTTTTACATATAGGTATATATATATATATATATATATATATATATATATATAGTGATTATATGTAAAGAGAGTACACTCTCTTTAAATCTAGCGCGCTTAGTAGACTACACGCGCGTTTCTATGACACCCGCTGGATGTCTCGTCGAGGACGAAAGGAACAGCTGAGCAGAGAAAAGAAATATAATAAACTCCTTAATAAACTCGAAGTGGATAAAGATAAAAGATAATAGAGAAGACGTAAACAAAATATTCTTAAAGTCAGTCAATGGTGTGAATCATACAAATGGACTAGTAAGAACAAGAATAAAAATATTGGACATAGAAAAAGAAGCAGACATCTACATAATCGAAAGAGAAGACTTCGAAGACTTCATAATAGGATTAGATTTAATTCCCATGTTCAAGTTAAGGTTAAATGAAAATTTAGAAGTTTCACAGAAAACAGAAAAAGAGATAAAAAAACCAAAGATGATATCAAGCGAGAAAAAAAATGAAGCTATAGATTGTTCGGTCAATTTTAATGAACATGTGGAAATAGATGAATTCCAAACAAAGATAGAACATTTGGATAACGATAAAAAGATTAAGATAGAAAGATTGATAAATAACAACAAATCAGTGTTTGCAAAGGACAAATACGACGTTGGAACCGTGAACGAGTACGAGGCTAGAATTGATCTAATAGTGGAGAAATACAGCAGTAAAAGACCATATAGATGTAACATAGATGACAAACAAGAAATAGAAAAACAAATAGCCAAATTACTCGAAAAAGAATTAATTGAAGAATCTTATAGTCCTTTCGCTGCACCTGTCACGCTAGCATATAAGAAAGATGAAGGAAAAACACGCATGTGCATAGACTTTAGGGATTTAAACAAAAACGTTGTCCCTCAAGCACAACCATTTTCTTTAATAGAAGATATAATAATAAGAGCCAGAAATTGTAAGTACTTCACGACACTAGACATAAACTCAGCTTTCTGGTCAATACCACTAAGAATTGAAGATAGAAGAAAAACGGGATTCGTAACACAAGATGGTCATTTTCAATGGACATGCCTACCGTTTGGTTTAAAAACGTCTCCAGCTATATTCCAACGGATACTAATTAACATACTGAGAAAATATGGATTACTTGAATTTGCGATAAATTATATAGACGACATCCTAATACACTCACGGACGTTTGAAGAGCACCTAGACTACATAAAAAAAGTTTTAGATGCAATAAAAAAGGAAGGATTCAGGTTAAAATTAAAAAAATGCACGTTCGCTGCTAGTTCAGTTAGATATTTAGGACACGTAATAGGAGAAAATACGGTTACACCATTGAAAGATAACATAACATCAATAAAAAAAATTCCCGACTCCTACCACACAAAAGCAGATCAGGCAATTTCTGGGAAAAATAAACTTTTATCACGAGTATATAGAAAAGAGCTCAATACTATTAGATCCATTACACCAGCTACTAAGGAAGAATACAAAATTCGTATGGACAGAGAATTGCGAAAAGGCTTTCAAAAACATAAAGGAAATGCTATGCTCCCAACCAGTGTTAGAGATATTCGACAAAGACCTTCCAATCAAAATATATACAGATGCATCACTGAAAGGCATAGGCGCAATTCTAAAACAAACACAAGATGATGGAAAAGAAAAACCGGTGGCCTACTTTTCAAAGAAACTCAATAAAACACAAAAGAAAAAAAAGTGATATATCTCGAATGCTTAGCCATAAAAGAGACAATAAAGTACTGGCAACACTGGTTGATAGGGAGATACTTCGAAATACACTCGGACCACAAACTACTATAAAACATGAATATAAGAGCACGAACAGACGAAGAATTAGGCGATCTAATGCACTACCTATCCCAATACGACTTTAAAATAATATACATCCCAGGGAAAAATAATACAGAAGCGGACTGCTTAAGTAGAAACCCGGTGTTAGAACCAAAGATAGAAGAAGAAGAGGACTTATTGAAAACGCTAAATTTTATTGAAATAGATGAAATAAAAATTGATAAAAAGAAATGAAATATATTATAAGAAGGTAAAAAAAAGAGAGAAAATCATATTATCTGAGAAGGCCAGTATCAATTTAATTAAGAAAATACATAAACAAGAATGAAAATAAGCCTATATATTACACAGCTAAAAATTTAATAGAGAACATAAAAAAATATGTAAAGAATGCGATACATGCATTAGGAATAAATCAAGAGGACAACACAAATTCGGCTCAATGTCACAGTTAGGACCAGCGACTAAAGTTTTCGAAATTATGTCCATAGACACAATTGGAGGATTTGGGAGCAATAGATCGACAAAAAAATATATACATCTACTCGTCGATCATTTCACGAGATACGCGTTTATTTCGACATCAAAAACTCAAAACGCCAATGATTTTATAAAATTAGTTCAAACTGCGCTAGAAATAGAAAATATCGGAACAATCTTAACAGATCAATACCCCCGAATAAATTTCAGAGAATTTAAGGACTATTTAAAAAAGAAAGAAGTGTAACTAATTTTTACTGCAATAAATACATCATTTTCTAATGGTTTGAACGAAAGGTTGAACCAGACGCTAATAAATAAAATGAGATGTAGAATAAACGAAGAGAACAAGAAGAGAGCATGGACATCGATAGCGAGAGAATGTGTGAACAAGTATAATAAACTAGAACATACAATCACAGGATTTACACCAGAAACCTATTACATGGCACAGACACCAGCAATATACCAGAAGAATTAAGAAGAAAGAAAAACGGAGAAGACTGGAGAAGAGATAAGGAGTTAGCATTGGAAAAAACACTAAGATCGCATAAATACAATAAAAATATATTTGACAATAATAGAAAACACCACGAATTCAACGTGGGAGACACGGTATTCATAGAAAATGGAAACAAACTCAACAGGAGAAAGATAGAAGAACTAAGAATCGGACCATTCACAATAGAAGAAAAAGTTTCAAACTCGATCTATAAAATAAAAACTGAAAAAAGAAATCAAGATACAAGCCTATTCCATGTGACAAAACTAACTCCAAGACGGGAGGACGAGGACGATTGAGAAGATTGTGCAATTCCCATCCCGAAGAGGGGAGATGTAAAGAGAGTACACTCTCTTTAAATCTAGCGCGCTTAGTAGACTACACGCGCGTTTCTATGACACCCGCTGGATGTCTCGTCGAAGACGAAAGGAACAGCTGAGCAGAGAGAAGAAATATAAGAGAGAACACGTGTGAGAATAAATAGGTTACATAAAGAGAATCAATTGCTATAAACGATAGAGGTGATTAAAGAAGAGTTGTGGAAAAGAGACGAATGATTAACCATAATTGTTGTTTCTCTTATTTACAGGTAACTGGTAACTTGTGTACATATTGTAAATAGTAATATGGATTATAAGATAAAATCTCTTATTTACAGAGAAACAAATTTGGTTCATTTATTCGGAAAACCTAAACCTTATATATAGAAAGATATTTTATATATATATATATATATATATATATATATATATATATGTTGTGACGTTGCGGCCCGCCGCTTCATGGCAGCGCCCCGCCGCCGTCACAAGGCGCGGAAATTCGCGCCCAGGGACAAGCCAGAGAGGCGACGACGAGATCTCCAGAGGCCAAAAAGTCGATATCGTTTCCGCGTTTTGACTATTCTTTTATTTTCATGTATAAATTGTAATGCGCACGGCGCCTCACTCACACCACGGCGAATCTTCAAGGGAGTACCGATAACGAGAGAGGTCCGAGAGGACCAAGGACCGAGGAGGGGTGGCGAGAGCGGAAGCTACATGGATCACGGGCGGCGAGAGCAACGCAGCACGCGTGCGGCGAATGAGGCAGCGATGGACAAGGCCGCCGATAGCGGGGCCCCAGGCGCCTAGGAAAAACCCGGCCTCAGCAATCTGCTCGCTCTCGATTGGTTGGCACGCTCCTACGGAAGGGGGTGCCGCATCGATTCCGCTATCGAGCGAATCTAGCGAGACCCTCTCTGGTCGTCCGTCGGCGAGTCTGAACGTTCTTCTTAAACTACGCGATAGCCGCCCCGAGTCGGGAAAATCTGTTACGTTGCGACGATCCTCCGTACGAGGTGACGGCGAGGAGCCCTACGAGGAGACACCACATCGGTGAGGTTGCCCGCAGTAATTAATACCGGGATGTAAAGCCACGACGCCGCCCTCCGGTACACACTCTTGTCCGGAAAAACGTTGTAACATCGCAACGCGTACGGTCCCTTGAGACCGCGTATCAAATGGCGATCGACAGCGAGAGCGAAGGGCCTCGGGATGGTATCGTGGCCGCGGAATTGAGATAAAGACGCGATTGCGAGCCTCTGGAGATCGCGATAGATTCGCGGCGAAATCCGTTACTGCGAGTCCGGTTCGTGTACTGTCCGCGCTCGCGATTGTGTCTCGTGCCTTCCGTGTTCCCGGCGTATCAAATTACCAAACATCGCTCTTGTGGAATTTCGTATGCGTCGGCACGTCAATCGCGTTAATCGGCCGCTTGTGAGGAGCTAATTGCCTTAGAAAATCGTGCGTGTTAGGGTAGTCATGTTTGGATGCGTTTTTCGGTGACTGCGTGTGAGACGTAGGCTAGCGGGAGAGCGTCATTCGCGTGAGTTACTCCGTTCTCGCAATAGGCTCCGTGCCGTCGGGATTGCGTGTGATTATTACTCGCGGTAGTTCCACTTAGTTTTCCTGGTGTTCGTTCCGGAATTCCGCGCTATTTCGAGTATCTCGGTGCATTCTTCTGCGCAGTACGCAAATCGCCGAAGACCGAGTAGGGTATTTCCCCGAATGACTTGCGTTGGGCTTAAGATAATTGGCGACAGAATTCTCGCGCGACTCCCGGCGTTGCGTTCACGCAATCCGAGCGTGAGGTATCGTCCTTTCGCGATCTGTCCTGCGAGATCTTATTTCCTATTTCCGAGTTTATTTCGTGTTTACCGTCAAAGTTCTACATTACTTGTAAGTTTCGTCATACTGTATCTCTCGGAGATAATCGCAGCGCCTTCTGCGCGTTATTATTCGATAACGCAATACTTTGTTTATTCTGGCGTCCGCGCTATCATTATTTCTTTCTGTTACATTTCGGACGCTCGCGCGACTGATTATATGATTTGCCTGACCGACCGAAGCCGAATCGGCCTTTATTGTTTCACGCGCGCATTTCTAATGAATAAATGTTATTTTGATTTATTAATTGCTTGAGTTCAGAACCTTATTTATGCCGTGTCACCCCGCCGAATGTCGCGCCGCCCTTCAACACCCCCGCCCTAGCCCTTAGGTCGAGCTAGCCGATTTCTCGCACATCCGCTCGTCTCGCTTTGCGTCTCGTGTTGGTTTTCTTTCGCGATTTCGCGGACGCGCGTTGACGCGTCTGGCGCCCAACGGTAAATTCGTTTCGCGAAGTGTCGGAGGTGCGAGGGAATTGTCGGAGAGGCCCGTCATCCCGCTCTCCTTACTCCTTTTGATCCGGCACACGTCCCGGAGCGGTCCGGGAGTGAAAAAGTCGTGACAATATATATATATATATATATATATATATATATATATATATATGTAGGTCCAGAGGTATGTTCCGGGACTGTTTACGTTTTTTGAAATGTACAGTCCTGGAATATAACGCATATATATGTAATCAGATTCAAAAAACTATCCCGAAAATTGCCGTAGGACATCAATTTTTTCCAGGACAGTCCTGGAAACTGCCAAATGTCCCGGAATATACCGATTTCAAAAATAAAAGTCCCGGAACATACTTCCGGACCTACATATATATTCGGTATATATATATATATATAAGTCACGTCGTCTGTCTGTCTGTATGTATGTACGCGAACTACTCATTCGTTAGTGGACCAAATTTTTACCAAAAGTATATGAAATAGGGGTAGAATTTCCCGGATATGAAAATGTCGTGGTTAATTTTTCGTTACCAATTTTTTGGAAACCGGTTACAACAGTTTTTCAATTTTTCGGGAATTAATTGACCGAATCGCAAAGAATTGTATATGCTGAAACCGCGAGTTTAATTTTTTATTAATGTACTGATTTTCTTAAAACGTTTCCGATTTTTGTTTAAAAAAATATACGTAATTTAAAAAAAAATGTACATTAGAAGACGGTCAGGATGATTTATTGCTAAGAGCAGCACTAAATTATGAAATGGAGAAACCTGCAAAGGCAAAAAAAATAAATTTTTTTTTTATAATTTTTGGGAATTATATTGTTTACAGGTAAATTAGTTTTAAATAAAATATGTTGTATGTAGGATTTGTTACCAATTTTCTGGGAACCGGTTTTCCTAATTTTTCGGGAAATAATTGACCAAATTTTAAAGAGTTATATATGAAACAGGGATAGAATTTTCCGGGGAGTGCTATAAAGTGTATAATTTTTTGTTACCGATCTTTTTGGAAGCCGGTATCAGAAATTTTTCAAATTTTTTGGGAATTAATCAGTCACTTCAATTCGTGACTGTCGCGAGCGATTAAAACCGGTTTTTAAAAACCGGTTACAGAATTTTTCCAATTTCTCGGAAAATAACAAGTAGTTCGCGGTCAGACAGACAGACATACAGACGTCAGGTACTTATATATATAGATAGAGGTAAAAAGAACTAAAGAATGTAATAGAATTAGAAAAATTACTAATAGTAAAGTGGTTTACGATTTCTGTTTAAAAAGAATATACGTGATTGTTCTAATTTCCGCAAACTGAGATATCAAGCTAAATTTTTTTATGGATAATTTTTTTAGTGGGTAATTTTTATAGATAATTTTTATAGATAATTTTTTGTTACCGATATTTAAGAACCGGTTTGGAAATTATTAAAATTTTAAGAAATAAGTATTAATTGACCGTTTTTTTTTAAACCAGTGCCAAAATTTTTAAAATTTTTGGAGGATAAGTTTAATTTTTTATTAATGAATAATTTTTTATTAATGGATCGATTTTCTTGAAACCGATGCCAAAATTTTTCTAATTTTTTGTTGATGATTTTGATGAAATTGGTACAAAAAAATTATTAATTTTTTGGAGATGGCTATACTATGGGATTGAAAATTGGGTTTTATGGGGTTCTATTGGTGCTTCTAATTAATGAGTGAATTTGGGGAGAGGGGAATAGTATATATATATATATATAGAATATATATATATATATATATATATATATATATTCACGTCTTTTTACACTCCCGGAGCGGTCCGGGGCGTGTGACGGATCAAAGGGAGGAGGGAGGGAAAGATGTCGGGTCCCTTCGACTGTCCTCTCGTACCGCTCGGCAATTATACGCAAAAGTATTGGGGGCCAGACGCGGAATTTGCGTCCACTAAAGTACGCTAGAATCATCAAAAATTCTAACCGCGACACTAGACGAAATTAATGCGACGTACGAGAGGTCGGCCAGAGCGGGCGGAGTGGATGGAGGGCGGTGCACGATTCGGCGGGGTGACGCATGAATCATTCACTCAAATCATTGTAATGAATAAGATGGTTTATTGTAAATGAAAGGAAAGAAGAAAATATATAAAACTGAGAAACCAAAATAGGTATGGGCGCTACTACTTTTGCCGAGCGGTATTCTACCTTAGTCAGCTATGCTTATTTTAACTTATTCAGCTATGCGTGAGTAGGAGTTGGCCAAAGATTGTGAATCGCAAGGGGTAGCAAGGAAGATGACACAGATTTGCATTTAACAATTGATATATATTTACACTATATACAACTGTGAATGTGTCAGTGTTTGTAATGTTGTTTGCTTGAGAATGATTCTGCCTCCTGTCGGTTTCGTCTGCGTAGCCGCGTTTCTTCCTTCCTTCCTTGGGCTGGTTTCCGTGAAAGTCGAAGGCGACCGAGCGCCGTGGTTGGCCAGGCGACTTGCGCCTCGTAGGCGACTAGCGCCGTGTTCGGGCAACTCGCGCCGAGGAAGCGGCTAGCGCTGTAGGCGACCGGCGCCGAGGAAGCGACTCGCGCCGTAAAGGCGACCGGCGCCGAGGAAGCGGCTAGCGCTGTAGGCGGCTAGCGCTGTAGGCGACCGGCGCCGAGAAAGCGACTCGCGCTGTAAAGGCGACCGGCGCTGAAGAAGCGGCTAGCGCTGTGTAGGCGGCCAGCGCCGAGGAGCAGGCGTCTTGCGCCGTGTAAGCGACTAGCGCTGTATAGGCTTTAGCGTCCGAGCGCTCTGTGCCTTCGGCGACTTGCGCCGGGAAGAATCTGCTCAAGCCCGTAGGGGGTCTCCCTTTATACTCGTTGGTGCAAAACTTAGAACTCGCGAATTTGCCCCGGCGATGCGACGCCTCGAGGCGTTGCTGCGAACTGCCGGCATATTGCAGGCATCGCGCAGGGATGTATTATTGGTGGCGTAGACCGCCACAATAGGTTTGACATTAAATCGTAAAAACGCGAATTAACCACATCATATCATACGATAAAAAAGAATATTGAATTCGAAATGTAATTGAACACGATAAGTAGAACGCAAACAAAAATTTTAGTAACGAAATTGCGTGGACGCAGATAACTGAAAGTAACGCGAGATAAGAACGTGGATAAAATTCTGTCGCCACGGAAGGTAACGCCGTACTACGCTAACAAGAATCCTAAAACGGTAATTTCACATAAACGCGAATAACTAACCAAAAATTACATCCAACGCGATCAATGCTAATAGCCGACACGAGTCGGAACGCAACATGGTCGCGAAATATAATTGTCGTATTTGCAGTCGAGTTCTGTCGCCAAGGGGGCCCAACCTGAACGCTAATTATTGCATGTCCTTCGCTAGGACGAACGTTCGCGGGAGTATCCCGGAACGACGCAATATATTACGCTGGAATATTTTCGAGGCTGACGCGGAATAACGCGCTCATTTGCAAGAAACCGACAAAACTCGACCAGCGAACTTGATACTAACAAAGCCGCGACGAATGCAGGACGTAACGCAAGTAATTTTGCGACGCGATGATTAACTCGATAAGCGGCGAACACCGTGCGCGAGAGACGCGATCACAGGCGCGAACATTACACGAAAACGGGCTCGTGATACCGGATTTCGCTAATGAATTTATCGCGATCTTTAGAGGCTCGCGATAACGCTTCTATAGCGATCCCGCGGCCACGATACCATCCCGAGGCCCTTCGCTCTCGCTGTTGATCGCAAAATTTTTACGCTCGGTTTGCGAGGAACCAAACATACCGCGGTATTACTCGCGTTTTCCCGAGCAAGAGCGCGCACCGGAGGGCAGCGTCGTGGCTCGACATTTACGGTATAATCTGCGGGCAACCTCACCGATGCAGTGCCTCCTCCTGGGGCTCCTCACCGTTGCCTCGTGCCAACAATCGTCGTCCAGCGGAACTGATCTCGAGTCAGGGCGGCTATCGCGGATCTTAACTTCCAAAAGCGTGCGGGCGCACCGACGGATGACCAGAGAGTGACGCGGTAAATCCGCTCGATCGCAAAATCGATGTAGCATCCCCTCTTCGGGGTGAGCACGGACTAATCGGGGCGCGAGCTTGCAAAGTCGTCGCAAGGGGATTCTTCGGGGGCGCGCAACAGTCCCTCGGCGGCGCAGCGACTCCTAAATTTTGTCCTTGGTAACGGACGGGATTTCGACCCTTCCGGTGTGCCTCCGGTTTGACCCCGGAGCGGTGGCCAGCCACCCCGTGGGCCGGTACTCCGTGGAAACAAATTGCTGAGGCCGGATTTACCCGGGCACCTGGGGCCCCGCTATCGGCAATCTCGCCCGTCGTTGCCTTACGCGCTGCACGCCTGCCTGCCTCGTTGCTCTCGCCGACCCGTGGTCTCTGCCGTTTCCGCGCTCGCCACCCATCCTCAGTCCTTGGTTCTCCCGAATCCTTCCCTTATTGGTACTCCTTTGAAGAGGTTCGTCGTGGTTTGGGTGAGGCGCCGCGCATTTTACAAAAAAATAAATAAAGAAAACGCATTACGGAAACGCGATTAAATTCGGCCCCTGGAGATCTCGCCGTTGCCTCTCTGGTTTGTCCCTAGGCGCGAAATTCCGCGCCTTGTGACGGCGGCGGGGCGCTGCCACGATGCGGCGGGCCGCAACGTCACAATATGTATATATATATTGTTACGCCCGTGCTGGACACTGAGTAGAGAAGTCGCGGAAAGCTGTGAAGCGCGCTCCTTGACAACGGGAGTTTGTTGATGGATTTATTGATTTTCTGTCTGGCGGATTTTTGGAATCCGCACGCGTTCTGTTTTACGAGCTTGGAATAAACGCATTTCTTAAGTTTTTTTTGGTTCTCTTTTCTTTTGCGAGTTCCGCGAAATACGTGCGCGAGTGTGGAGTGCGCGATAGTGTTACGGCGGCGAGCTTACTCGACAAGCATAACAATATATATATATATATATATATATATATATATATATATATATATTATAGATATGTTTTTACATAAAAAATTTTTTACTGGGTAGTCAGTTTGGTTCCTGGTGTTCTTAAGGACGTTCTCTCGTCCTTATACCAGAGAAAATCGATTTTCTTAAGATTTTTTTGAAACTGTAAATATACGTTAATTTAGGTGTGCTTTATGCATGGTATAAATTTTAGTACCTCTTCCGATTTAAAAAATAAAGATACTGAGCCTCAAAGTTTCAAAAAAAAATTTTTAAATTTAATTTGTTTAGTTTTGGCATGTTTTCCTTATAGAACTTGACGAGAGAAGCAACTTTGGTCCTCTTGGCCAACCTCGTATCTCTTACCGTTTGGCCTGGAAAACCTTTTCATTAGTAAAAGTTGAAACTTTGAGGCTTAGCATCTTGATTTTTTATACCGGAAGAGATACTAAAATTTATACCACGCATAAAGCACACCTAAATTAACGTATATTTACAGTTTCAAGAAAATCCTAAGAAAATCGATTTTTTTCTAGTATAAGAACGAGAGAACATCCTTAACCAGTCGTTTACAGTATTTTTAGAGCTCTAAAAAAGTAAGTATTCTTGTTCCGCCATTTTGGATCCAATCATATGTGAAAACATAACCTTTTCGTAAATGTCAATACGCTTTTCGGTCTCGTATTTTCAGCAGTTTCAGTTTCAATTTTACAGAATCGATATTTCAGCTAAATTTTTACATTAAGGTGGTTTATTCGCGACTATGTGAGTCAAAATAAACCTCATTTTAAAACTTCTAATTTCATACACTTTCATAGTCGACTAAATTCATTAATGAATTTCTCAAAATAATTGTATATCACAAATCGAATAAATAATCAATAATAAAAAAGAGGCGAATGAAAATAGTCCAATTTTCTTAGCGTAGTACAGAAGAGCTTCAGATGTGGCAACGTGTCGCAACATTCATGTAAACAAATGGTTGCACGTGTATCGTTCGGAGCAATAAACTTAGAGGTTAATTTTATTTAAGTGCAACATTTACTTTTATATTATGAACGAACAACTGCGTTTTAAAGGACGCTTTATCAAACAAAAAGTGCTTGACCACAAAAGAAAACGCGCAGAACTATTGACAAAAAAACAAGCCGAATGGCGAAACACAGCCGAAGTGAAATACCCATGTGAAAGGCGACACGTTATTACTCTCAAAACGCTGGGAAAGAATTTTAAATGCGGAAATCGATGTCTTTTAACTAATTTTGTGAACATTCTATACGGTTGAGATTGTTGGCTTTGGTACCATATGATTCGGAAGACACTCCTCTGTTTTTATTCTAATTTTCAACCTGATCTGTCTTTTCTATAATTTACTACCATCAATTTATCTCAAAATTACGGTCTCTCACGCGTCGTCCGCCATAAACGCAATGCTTAAGATAGGGAAAAAAAGCATATTTTTAGACAATAATATCTCGGAAACTACACGGTCAATCCATTTCAAATTTAGCATGAAGATTCGTCAGTTGCTTAATTACTTTTACTGAAAAAACTGCATCGATCTGTTTTCATAGGTTATATGGACATACCACCTTAATCGCGAGACCGAAAAGCGTATTGACGTTTACGAAAAAGTTATGTTTTTACAGATGATTGGATCCAAAATGGCGGAACGAGAATACTCACATTTATAGAGCCTTAGTATTTTTATATTTGGAGTTATATGGCATTGGTAGAGTTTATACCTCTCATTGAGAGACATATTGAACAGCAGATTGTTATCTAATACTGCTAAATTTTTCATGACTTCTACCGAATGTTGCATCACGGGAAGGATATTTTATTAGAATCTGTTTGCCTAAGTTTCTTAATTGTATGCTATAAAAAGATGTATATTTACTGTTAGAAAAAACATTTTTTAAAGTGTTAATATATATAAATTAGGTATATATTTAATATTATAATAAATTATTTATTCAATTTTTTTTAAATATATATTTAATGTTAACAAAACATTTATTTAATGTTAATAAAACATTTTTTAATGTAACAAACGTTTATTTAATATTAAAACACATTTTTTAAATGTTAAAAAAACGTTTTTTACAATTTTAAATTAAATATTTTTTTAATAAGAAAAAAAAATCTATTTTATTAATTTAAACGTTTTTTAAACTTTTTTTTATTACTAAAAACGTTTAAAAAGTATTTTTTTGCTACTTGGAAAGGAGTCACTATAACCCGTCTTGCTCGTCTTGCCAATGCCGTACGCCTATTGGTCGAATTTTTGTTACGTTTTTGAGTTTCGTGTCGCCAAATCGAACTTACTACCGTGCCAAAAGAAGTAGCCGTCTCGTCAATACCGTACGCCTATTGGTCGAATTTTCGTTACACTTTCGAGTTTCGTGTTGCCAAATTGAACTTACTACCGTGCCAAAAGAAGTAGCCGTCTCGCCAATGCCGTACGTCTATTGGCTAAATTTTCGTTACACTTTTTTGTTTCCCAGAATTTGTGACGCTTTTTCGTGTCGCAAAATCGAACTCACTACCGTACCTAAAGAAGTTTCACTTCAAAAACGTTTGAACAATTGAAGACAACATTATTGAATCACTACAGTCCAAAGCGCTTAATAATAGCCTGATAAGATTAGTACCAAACATAATAAATCGGTGTCGTTGATTAAAACAAAATTTGCAGGTATATTTTCAGGAGAAGCAAAGGGCTATATAAAGAATTTTAAATTAGACGTAAAATTAAAGAAAAATAGCAAGCTTATATTCCACCGAGCACATCAAATGCTATTTGCGTTAAAACCGAAAATCGAGGCAGAATTGTCAAATTTGGTTAAGGACGGTATTATAACTAAAGTCAATTTCAGTCGCTGAGCTAGTCCCATTGTAGTTGTACCAAAGAGAAATTGCGATAATGTTAGGATATGCGCAGATTTTAAGAGAATGTTAAATACGTTATTGATAGTGAACATTGTGTACTGCCATTAAGTACCGGAGGATATCTACGCAGAGCTCAGTGAAAGTCGATATTTTACAGTAATTGACCTCCAAGAAGTTTATCAGCAGTTAGAAATTGGGAAAGACTCTAAAGAGTTATTTACAATAAATACTCATTTGGGCTTGTTTAGGCATAATAGACTTACTACGGATTAAATTCAGCACTCGGAATTTTTCAAGCGATTATGGAAAGTATATTAGTAGGCCTTAAGAAAAAAATGGAATTATTTGCATGATGTGATAGTCCATGGGTCAACATTAGAAGAATGTTATTAAAATACAATTAAAGTGCTAGAACGGTTAAAAAGTTATAACGTTAAAGTCAACGAAAAAAAATGTAAATTTTTTTAGACAAACGTTGAGTTCTTAGAACATATTGTTGATCCCAATGGCATTCACCCAACGCCAGAGAAAATTGAATGTATTCAAAAAGCGCTAGCACCTCTAAATGTAACAGCTTAAGTTGTATCTGAGGTTATTAATTATTATAGTAAAATACCAATGTTACAACTAAACTTAAGCCGTTATATAATTTGTGTAAAACAGGAGTCGATTTTAATTAGAGTAAAGAGTGTAAAAGTATTTTTCAACTTGTAACGATGCATCCCATAAGGGTATTGTTCCCGGCGGCATCACCCGGGATGCCGTCTGGCCGATTTAGTGTAATCGGTATAAGCCTGCCCAGAGTGCCGAGCACCGGCAAAAGGAGCCGAGCTCCACCGAGCGCGAGCGCGACCCCGGGGCTCCGTAATTCCGCTCCGTTCCGTTCTAATCCTGGCGCTCGCCTCGCGCGGGTGGAATCGGCTACCCCCACCGATCTGAATCGCTCCGCGGAGAGTTTAAAAAGCCGATCACCGGAGCCAGAGACAGACTTCGTCTCGCACCAGCAACCACTCCAGTCCGCTAGTTCCGAGAGAAGAAACCGGGATCCAGTGATCTAGGTCTCGTTCCAAGATATCTTGGGCGCCGCTCGAACTCCCGTCACGCCACCAGTTTTCGTTCGCAACGGCAAAACCGCGGGGTCAAGCTAGCTTGGCCTCGATCAAGCAATCTTGTCGCCGAAGCGTCCAAAATCTTCCAGAACCGACCGACCGGCCAGCCTCAAACTGACACATATCGCTCTTTTCCAGATAAATCTTCCCGACCGCGATTTGCGGCTTTCGCCGGGAGATCCATACCCGTACACACGCATCTCGCATGTAACCGTTCCGGACCGCGTAAACCATTTGTATATAGCCCGCGTAAAAATCGACGCGCCGACCGTTTGTATGTAGCTCGCGTAAAATCGTTATATCGCCGCGCCGACCGTTGTACATATACCCGCGTAAACTGTATTATAAAACCCGCGTAAACGTCTTGTGTAATTGCGAACGAATCCGGCACATAATCATTACATGTATTAATCCGTTACTGTCTACGATGATTAATAAACCGTTAAGCATTGTCAACTAAAATCTGGTTATTGCCTCTGAGCCTACCTATCGAACTCCGACGAGCTAGTCCGCGTTCGATACCTTAAAACGGCAGATCATTACAAACTAAGCAAAACAATGATTACATCAAGTAGTGTTTTAACTCATTTCGATGCAAAATTATCAATTGTAATTACGTGTGACTCTAGTGGTTACGGGGTAGGCACAGTACTAACAATAAGTCATATAATCCAAGGAGTAGAAAAATCTGTGTTATTTGCATCTAGTATGTTATCAACAGCTGAACAAAAATATTCAAAGGGGAGAGAAAGTCTTGCTATAATCTTCAGTCTAATTTCACAAATATATCTTTGGTTGTAAGTTCACGTTAATAACTGATCACCAACCACTGCAGTTTATTTTTAGAAAAAATAAGGGAATTCCAGTAACAGCAGCAGCGCGTATCACTCGTTAGGTGCTAACGTTGTCAGCATATGATTATGATATCAAGTATAAAAAAGGCAAGCTTATGCAAAAGCGGATGGGTTGTCACGAGTACCATTACCTACATCTTCGAAAGTGCCCTGTGAATTGTTGTCGTTTAATTTAGTTAATGATATTCCGTTGCATGCAGCGGACAAAGGCAACACAGAAGGATTTAATTTTGATAAAAATAATATTTGTACTTTCAGGCTGCCCAATGCATGTAAGTGATATCTCTAAAACCATTTTTTACAAAAAGACATGTGTTTAGGATTAAGGAAAAATCAGGTGGCAGGGCGCTGTCGCGAAAGTAATCGCCCCTGGCGCAAGCACAAACAACCCTCGGGCTTGACTCGACCTTATCCGAGATCACCCGAGTATCGCGCTACCGTTTCGACAGCGCGATTGCAAAACGCGCACGCGTATTCCGAAATATGTATACCGCGCAACGCGTTACATCGCGGATCGATGTGATTCGCCCTTCGTGAGGCCCATACCCCCCCGCCGAGGGTCTCCTATCGGGACGAAGGATAATCGATATCGATCCGCGCTCTCTTCTGTTCTCTGCCGCGACAAGAGACACATCGAGCCGGGCGTTCGCGACATTGTGCCTATCGGGAGTGGTCTCGACCGCCAGTGCGTGAAGTCCGTAATCAAGTTTCATCGCGAGCCGCATCCGTGAGATCGCCGCGTGAAACATCTCGAATCGCTCTTTCGCTCGTGCCGCGAAGAGTGAGCCGTTTTCCGACTGCGAGGAGTTCGGTACTGGGGAACGCGAGACGCCCTGTGCGAGGGAGTTTCGAGCGTACAAGTGTTGTCGCGAGCGGCCTTAGTCGTCGCGCAATATCTCTCGTCAGACGAGATTGACGAGTTGTCGCCCGCAATCGAGTGGGCCACGAGCATAAACAGATCACGTGATCACCGCGTGCGGTACCGTGATCCTCATCTAAAAGACCGTACAGACGGCGAACGAGACCGTCACCTGTAGTCACCCCGGGTATCGTGATTGCAACAAGTGTCGTGATAACCGAGCGTAAGTGCAAGCGAGCACTTCTCAATAACTCAGCGAAGGGAGCTCGATCCCGATATCGACCCCTCTCTCGCGGCCATTTTGTCGTGCCGCGCCGTTCGTGAACACGGACCATCATCGTGAATGTAAAGCGTATAGTGATTGTGTAAAAAGCGAACTCACTATCGCGTACCCGAGACAACAAGAAAGCCTGAGCATCTCGCATCTCGTGACCGCGGTCGCTCGTCTGCTTCGCGACAAGATATCCGTTAACCGCGAGCAAGATCTCCGGACGCGAGGGCGGTCATCTACCGCTCTACAAGATTTCCGTTTCGCGAGCCACGCAGACAGAAGGAGCGACTCAAGATTTCCGTCCCGCCATCCCGCGAATGCTCCGGGTGCTCGGGTGCGTGAATGCGAGAAATACTCTATGTGCAATAAAGTGTGTTTGTCAGAAAACCCGGCGAGCGTTTTTTGAACCCTCTTTTCGATACGTCCTTGGTTCTTGCCCCGCGCCCTGGACAGGGTGGTCCCGGCATACTTCGTGTCCCGAGGGTCCCTCGGTCGCGCACGAAACATCTGGTCCTTCGAGCCGGATCGAGGCAATTCTCGTAGCGAAAAAGATTAATCAAGCACATTGACCGGCACCATGAGTGAGCAGCTGCTCGACAAGCAGTCTCAGCGATTGCGAACCGTCATTCGCGCGCTCGAAAACTTCAAGAAGATTGGCAAGAAAAACTTGACGACAGCCAAGATTCGTAGTCGCATCACTGATTTGAAGGACGTCTGGGCAACAATCCAGGATGGACATTTCGCCCTTCGAGCCGCTATTCCTGCTGCGGAACGAGTAAATCACGAGTACTTCAAGGATCAACATTTTGAGGTCTACGAGGAGAAGTACAGGACCGCCTTGGACTACATGCACGAGTGTCTGGAGGAATTGGATCCGTATGTAAGTCTGAACCAGTCTGTCAGTTTCGGGCCGCATGTCCCCACAAGTCCGTCGTCCGCGTTTTCTTTGTCTCATCTTCCGCCGATAAACCTTCCTCCGTTTGACGGGAAGTACGAGGAATGGGAGAGCTTTCGTGATCGGTTTGCGTCTCTTATAATTAATAATAAAGACGTCTCAAATTTCTCGCGTATGCATTATCTCATTTCATGCCTTCAGGGTCGCGCTCTTGAGTGTGTGAACGATATCAGTGTTACCGCGGAGAATTTCGACATTGCGTGGAGTACGTTAAACGCGCGATTTGAAGACAAACGTCGTTTGATCAATATTCACATGTCGACGCTGCTGAATTTGCCAGCGGTCGCGAAAGAATCCGCTCTTGAGTTGCAATCATTACGCGATAAAATAAATTCCGCCGTTGCAGCTCTCGACAAATTGAATCGCACGCCTGAAGAGTTATGGAGCGATATTCTCATCAGTCTCGGGTCACAAAAACTCGATGCAGTTACGCGAAAGGCATGGAATTTAAAGTTTGGTGAAGCTCGACATCCTCCGTCATACGATGACTTTAAAAAATTCTTGGATAACCGAATCCGAGCTCTCGAAAATTGGAAGCTCCCCCTTTCTTCCTCCGATAAAGCGAAAAATTCGAATGCGCAAAGGATTAGTGCTAACGTGTGCGCGAAATCGTTTCCGCCGTGTTCGTTGTGTAAAGCGAAGCATGCTTTCTACGTTTGTCCGAAATTTACCGAGAAGAGTCCGAATCAGAGGCGAGAACTTGTGCAGAAAGAGAAACGGTGTTTCAACTGTTTAAGTTCAAATCACGGGGCAAAAACGTGCTCCAGTAAATATTCATGCCGTCTTTGTCAGAGAAAACATCACACGTTGCTCCATGTAGATTCCGACTCTTCCTCGAAACCCGCAGAGGTCACGGCGTCAACCGACACGCCGAAACAAAGTGAAACGCCCAGTAGCGAAGTAAGCTCATTGTTTGCGTCTTCGCACACCACTCGTTCGCATGTTTTGCTCGCGACAGCTTGGCTTACCGTTAGCGCGTCTTCGGGCCGTTCTGTGATTGTAAGAGCCTTGCTTGATCAAGGCTCCGAAATGACCTTTATAACCGAGAAACTCGCGCAGTGTTTACGGCTGAAGAGAATTCGAATGCCAACTTCGGTTTCGGCCGTCGGGTGTGTAAATGCCGGGACGTATCGATATGCCGCGCGAATAACAATCTCGCCGAAAGGTAAACAGACTCCGGCATTCTCGACGACCGCATTAATTTTGAAATCGCTAACGGCATACGCGCCAAAACGTTTGCCGCTCGAGGCGACGTTGGCTCATCTCGAGGATCTCCCATGGGCTGACCACGACCCCATGAGCGCAGATCCCATTAGCATTATAGTAGGCGCGGAATTGTATAGCGCTCTCATTAAAGACGGAATTCGAAAAGGGGCGGTGGGAAAGCCTATCGCTCAAAATTCGATATTGGGATGGGTAATATCGGGACCTATCACTTCCAGTCAGGTGGCGTCACATGCCATCTCGGTTGAATCGTCACACGATCGACCTTCGTATACTGTGAATGCTCATCACAGTCTCAATTCCTTTTCGCTCGATCAGGAACTCCGACGGTTTTGGGAGGTCAAAGAGATTCCGCGAAGGATGACTCTCACTCCCGAGGACGAAAAATGCGAAGAGCATTTTCGCCTCACTCATTCGCGCTGTCCTGACGGACGCTATATTGTACGTCTTCCATTTAAGGAAGGCCCTCCGATCGAAATCGGACATTCTCGCGCTATCGCCGAGAAATATCTTAACGGGTTAATTCGGAGATTCGATGCTCATCCTGCGCAACGGGACGAGTACTCCGAATTTTTTCGCGAATATGAAGCTCTCGGGCACATGAGGGAAGTGCCCGCTTCCGAGTTCAATGATACGCAATGCGTTTTCATTCCGCATCATCCCGTTATCCGGGAAGACAGTAAAACTACGCATCTGCGTGTCGTTTTCAACGCTTCATGTCCCTCTTCTAACGGATCATCATTGAATGATCATCTTCTCTCGGGTCCTAAACTTCAACCCGATTTGCCAGTTGTCATTCTCCAGTGGCGGCAACATCGATTTGTGTATACGGCTGATGCTACCAAAATGTATCGGCAAATTCTCGTGGACCCGCGCGACGTGACATATCAAAGGATTCTTTGGCGGAAGAATCCCAGCGAAACTCTGCGTGAATATATGCTGCTTACCGTAACGTACGGTACCGCAGCTGCTCCGTTCTTAGCACTTCGTGTCCTTGAGCAGTTAGTTATCGATGAAGGACAAGCTTTCCCGCTGGCCGTCATCATCCTTCGCAAGAAAAAATATATTGATGAGGTTCTTTTCGGCGCACACACACGCGGTTGCCTCCGTCAAGCTCGCACTTAACTCATCGCGCTCTTAAAAAAGGGCGGCTTTGAACTGCGCAAATGGGCGAGCAACGACTCGGAGCTTTTATCGGATATCGATCCGGCCAATCACGGTCTCGCATGCAATAAAATTTTGCAAACTGATGAACATTTAAAGATTCTCGGAATTAGCTGGAATCCCGCGCGAGATGTGTTCCAGTATCGGGTCGCGATCGAAGCTCACATCCCGAAAACGAAACGAACAATTCTCTCAATGATCGCGAAGTTGTTTGACCCGCTCGGATGGGTCACCCCCGTCATAATTACCGCGAAAGTTTTTATGCAACGATTATGGCGTCTCAAGCTCGATTGGGACGACGAACTTCCTCCCGACGTGTTCCGCGATTGGCAGCTTATCTACACGAATGTATCCGCGCTTAATGAAGTGCAGCTTCCGCGTTGGACAGGGCAGAAATCTGATTCCGTTCGTTGTGAATTGCACGGCTTCGCTGATGCATCTACTGTTGCATACGCAGCCGTCGTATATCTTCGCGTAATATCACAGTCGGGCAAAGTAACAATCTCGCTTCTCGCGGGAAAATCTAAGGTAGCTCCGATAAAAACGATGAGCGTCCCTCGGTTGGAGCTCTCTGCCGCGTTATTATTAGCTGATTTAATGGAATTTGTTCAAGAATCGATCGCGGTTGATGTCGTTGCGCGATATTGTTGGAGCGATTCCGAAATCGTACTCGCATGGTTGAGACGGCATCCGTCTCATTGGAAAACTTTCGTTGCGAATCGCGTATCAAAAATTCAATCGCTTCTCCCGAACGTGACATGGCGTCACGTAGCTACCGCGGACAATCCGACAGATTGTGCATCTCGCGGCTTACTCGGTCACGAATTAGTGAATCACCCGTTATGGTGGCGGGGACCCCCATGGCTTAAGCTCCCTCAGGAAAAATGGCCGGAAGGCCTTACATCACCTCTAGCCGAAACGTCGCTCGAGGAACGCGCAGTCACTGTACACGTTGCGACTCCTCCCGTCTCGTGGAATCTAGCAGCACAGTATTCAGAGTGGGCTAAACTCATTCGTGTAACAGCGTACATTATGAAATTCGTTTCTCGCTGTCGGCTTGCGGATGGGTCATCGGATCTCGCGCCTCAGGGACTTGCCTTGTCGGTCCACGAATGTCGTCGCGCTCGCACATTCTGGCTCAAGCAGATTCAACTTGAATTATTTTCCGCCGAACTTACCGCGTTGACCAACAACAAACCACTAAATGCTAAAAGTCCGCTCTTATCGTTAAATCCATTTGTGGATCACGAGGGATTGCTTAGAGTCGGAGGACGCTTGAAAAACGCTCCGATCTCGTTTAATTCTAAGCATCCAATTTTACTCGCGTCACATCCGTTAGTGACTCTACTCATTCGGCAAGCTCATTCGCGAACGCTTCATGCAGGCATGCAGCTCACGCTCGCAACACTGCGACAGGACTTCTGGATCTTACGAGCTCGAAGCGCGGTCCGATCGATAATTTATAAGTGCGTGGTTTGCACGCGTGAAAAAGCGGTCGTGCCCCAGCAGCTCATGGGAGATCTTCCTACTCTGCGAGTGTCTCCGCCATCGCGCAGTTTCTCACATTGCGGTCTCGATTACGCGGGACCCGTACAAGTTCGCGCTTCCGGTGGCCGCGGAATTAGTTCACGAAAGGCGTATATCGCGTTGTTTGTGTGTCTTGCAACCCGCGCGATCCATTTAGAATTAGTAGAAAATTATTCCACACCCGCGTTTCTAGACGCCTTTTCTCGATTCTACGCTCGTCGAGGATTGCCGGAGTCAATGTACTCCGATAACGGGACAACGTTTGTCGGAGCCAATAAAGAGTTATACCAAGCATATCGCGCAGCCGTTAATGATCCGAATTTTCTCAACGCCACCGCTTCCGATAATGTCCAATGGCATTTTATTCCCCCGTCTGCGCCACATTTCGGTGGTTTATGGGAAGCCGGAGTCCGGAGCGTGAAACATCATCTCCGTCGGGTACTCCAGGATCACACGCTCACGTTCGAAGAGCTTACGACTTTGTTGTGCCGAATCGAGGCGTGTCTTAATTCGCGTCCTCTCGCTCCGTTGAAAGATACGCTCAATGATTACGAGGTCTTAACGCCCGGACATTTTTTAATCGGATCGGCGATCACGGTCAATCCGGAGCCATCGCTATTAGATTTGCATGAAAATCGGTTGTCGAGGTGGCAACGAGTTCGACATTTGACCGAGCGCTTTTGGAAATTGTGGCAAACAGATTACGTTAACACGTTGCAGCAGCGTGTTAAATGGCGACAATTGCAAACGCCCGTGAAAGTTGGGCAGCTCGTTTTATTGCGGAATGCCACACTGCCTCCTTGTAAATGGGAGCTTGGTCGAATTACCCAGTGCCACGCCGGTTCCGATGGATTGATTCGTGTTGTGAATGTCAAAACCGCGACGTCCGAGTATACCCGGCCGATAGTAAAACTGTGTTTGCTGCCGATTGACTGTGAGACGCGTTCTGACGAGACTTCTAGTAGCGATTCGACTTCTCTTCAGCCTGCGCGTCGCTGAACTGTCTGCCACGGCGGGCGGTTCGTGATATTCTTGTTACCCTTATTGCTTAAGTCTTGTAAATAAAGTTCTGCGACGGTATGTAAGTTTGCGTTCGATTAGCTCATAAGAGATCGTGCGTTCACATATCGACCTCCTCGAACTTCATCACATTCGAAGTCAGAAAATTTCGAAACTAAAGCTTCGAGGCGGGCGGTATGTTTAGGATTAAGGAAAAATCAGGTGGCAGGGCGCTGTCGCGAAAGTAATCGCCCCTGGCGCAAGCACAAACAACCCTCGGGCTTGACTCGACCTTATCCGAGATCACCCGAGTATCGCGCTACCGTTTCGACAGCGCGATTGCAAAACGCGCACGCGTATTCCGAAATATGTATACCGCGCAACGCGTTACATCGCGGATCGATGTGATTCGCCCTTCGTGAGGCCCATACCCCCCCGCCGAGGGTCTCCTATCGGGACGAAGGATAATCGATATCGATCCGCGCTCTCTTCTGTTCTCTGCCGCGACAAGAGACACATCGAGCCGGGCGTTCGCGACATTGTGCCTATCGGGAGTGGTCTCGACCGCCAGTGCGTGAAGTCCGTAATCAAGTTTCATCGCGAGCCGCATCCGTGAGATCGCCGCGTGAAACATCTCGAATCGCTCTTTCGCTCGTGCCGCGAAGAGTGAGCCGTTTTCCGACTGCGAGGAGTTCGGTACTGGGGAACGCGAGACGCCCTGTGCGAGGGAGTTTCGAGCGTACAAGTGTTGTCGCGAGCGGCCTTAGTCGTCGCGCAATATCTCTCGTCAGACGAGATTGACGAGTTGTCGCCCGCAATCGAGTGGGCCACGAGCATAAACAGATCACGTGATCACCGCGTGCGGTACCGTGATCCTCATCTAAAAGACCGTACAGACGGCGAACGAGACCGTCACCTGTAGTCACCCCGGGTATCGTGATTGCAACAAGTGTCGTGATAACCGAGCGTAAGTGCAAGCGAGCACTTCTCAATAACTCAGCGAAGGGAGCTCGATCTCGATATCGACCCCTCTCTCGCGGCCATTTTGTCGTGCCGCGCCGTTCGTGAACACGGACCATCATCGTGAATGTAAAGCGTATAGTGATTGTGTAAAAAGCGAACTCACTATCGCGTACCCGAGACAACAAGAAAGCCTGAGCATCTCGCATCTCGTGACCGCGGTCGCTCGTCTGCTTCGCGACAAGATATCCGTTAACCGCGAGCAAGATCTCCGGACGCGAGGGCGGTCATCTACCGCTCTACAAGATTTCCGTTTCGCGAGCCACGCAGACAGAAGGAGCGACTCAAGATTTCCGTCCCGCCATCCCGCGAATGCTCCGGGTGCTCGGGTGCGTGAATGCGAGAAATACTCTATGTGCAATAAAGTGTGTTTGTCAGAAAACCCGGCGAGCGTTTTTTGAACCCTCTTTTCGCTACGTCCTTGGTTCTTGCCCCGCGCCCTGGACAGGATGGTCCCGGCATACTTCGTGTCCCGAGGGTCCCTCGGTCGCGCACGAAACAACATGAATTGTCTATTGAAAATGATTGTTTGTTATTAGGTAATAAAATAGTAATTCCAAAGGCCTTGCAAAACAAAATCTTGAGTCTCTTCCACGAGCAGCATGTAGGTATTGTACGAACAAAGATGTTAATAAGATTATATTGTTGGTGGCCAGAAATTAACGATGATTATGTTGAAAAATTTATAGCGTCATTGTCAACAAACTTTGAATTTTTCAAATAACAGTACTCTATTTTCTTGGCCTATTGCTCCACATGCATTTTACAGAATAAATATCGATTTCTTTTACAAATGCAAACATACTTTATTGATTGTAGTCGACAGTAAGTCTAAATGGATTGACGTTAAATTGATGGATCAAGATTCAACTGTCGACGAAACCAACCTAAAATTAAAAGAAGTTTTCTCAATTTACGGTCTACCTGTTAAACTGGTACCAGATAACGGCCCACCATCTAATTTATCTGAATTTAAAGCGGGGAGCACACACTTCTGCACAACGCATAATGCGTAAGCATAAGAAAATTGATTGGTTCATACACATGTGCATAAGAAAATAGACCAATCAGTTTTCTTATGCTTACTTATTATGCGTTGTGGAGAAGTGTGTGCTCCCCGCTTAACGCTTTCTGTCAAGCAAATGGAATAAAGACAATTAAGTCACTACCATATCATCCTCAGAGTAATGGCAGCGCAGAAAAAAGTGTCCAAATAGTAAAAAAAAAACGTTAAAAAAACTTTTATTTCAGGAAAAAGTAAAGGAAATCAGTAGAAGTCGGTTGTCGTGGTTATAGAATTTCCTATTTATGTATCGGAATACGCCATCCACACTGTAACTGGAAAATCTCATGCAGAAAGTCTATTCAAAACCGAGAACTAGATTTGACTTGATTAAACCATCCTTAATAGAAATGTTTGTAAGCACACGCTCCGATGTAAGGGAAAAACGATTGTATTCAGTAAATGACCCAGTCTATGTAAAAAATAAGCAATTGAAAATCTAGGAGAAAGGCAAGATAGTGAAGATTGTTCACTCTATCTTATTCATATCTTATTTACTCTACTTATTTAGTACAGATAAATGGTAGCGTCAAATCTGTTCATGCGAATGACATGCGTGTAAACTGTAAACCCATATCAGGAAACGATTAAAAGAGACGTGTGTGTACCGCAGTAACCGATAGATGTACCGGAAGTAACCGATAATGATATTGTGACTAATTTAAGTTCCAATAATAATAGCGGGGCTAAAGGCCCGGACACATAAAAAAACTTAAGCAGTAAAACTCAAGCAGTAAGCAAATCAGCCAATCACAGTCAAGAACTTAAGGCACGGCTCTAAGCGGTAGCGAATCCATACCGTTGATTTCTTACTGCTTAAGTTTAACTGCTTAAGTTTTTCTATGTGCCAAGGCCCTAAACTAACATTGAACATACAATTACTAAAATACCTAGCACTCCTAGCAGTAAACAGACTTTAGAAGAAACGGCTTATGCGAATCCTAATGTTAACAAAAAAACCGTTACACCCAAGGTTTATACCACACGATCGGGTAGAGTCATAAAACCGCCTAAAAAATTAAATTTATAATCTTAAAAATAAGGAGGAAGAGAAATGTTGTGTTTATGACTCTATTCGATCTGCATAGTCTATGACATAGTGATAAGAGTTGCGTTAGGTTGGCTAGAATGAGCAGAACAGCGACAGCGGCGATCGAGATCCGAGCTTTGGATACACTGTTGGCTTTAAGATTAAATACAGCTTTTACAATACAGTTGTTGATTATTTAAATACACAGCATTGTCGTCAATTTGACTGCGGAATATGTTCTTCAGATTTAGTTCACATTGGAGATCAACTGAGGACACAGTAGGCCCTGGCTTTGGCATTATTGTTCCGCTGGCATTTGTTTCCCTTTTGGCAACATCCCACAACCAAAATGTTTGCTGACGTTGTATCCTAACTACATCGTGCCAAGCTAAAAACGAATATGTCAGATATTAGTATGTCAAATGTAATAGCGAGAAAAATGTCAAAATTGAACCGTGGAAACTTACATGTTTGGTGCGTCAAAAAAACAAAAATGTAAAATTGTAAAAATTGTAAAAATGTAAAGAAAATTAAAGTGTACATTTTCTCCACTATATCCGGACCGTGCTATAGTCAAAGTCACAATGATAATGTTAATCATAATGACAAATAAATATAGTACATTAAGACGCGTTCCGAAGTACCGTAGAATAAACCGAAATCAGAAACTAAGCGAATTTAGACGTGTTCTAAAAATACTGCAAAACAAACCAAACTCGGAGACCTATATTACAGCCTCGATAATTCGATCATATATCGCAAGCAAATTCTCCGTATCCTTCTGGAGGTTGACTGTGCATTTGCATCTCTTGATAAAAAACATTTCAAAGATCTCTCTTTTCTTTTGAAATGACTTTCTTTATATAAAACTTTTGGATTGAATCAATCGAAATCATGATTATGAGTGAGACGATATTTAGTGACAACCAAATGATTATTGACATGTTCTTTGATGTCGCTCTGATGTTCTTTTATGCGTGTCTCTAAATGTCTCTTAGTTTGTCCAATGTAACAAGAATTGCAATTTGCACAGTCGATCTCATACACACTTCTTACCGTCCCGAAGAAATTAGATCGTATAATTAAGAAGAGGAAGGACAGATTGCCGCCTTTCAAACAGACCGAGCTTGTATTTAGCTTGGCGTTCGCACGATGTAGTTTAGGATACAACGTCTGGCGACGTATGATGTCTAATGTTGTCTATTAAATTATAATATCTTACTTGAGAAGGACTAGATTATGTTTGAAACGTTGTGAGTTAGAATAAATGTGAACTGACCAGTTGGGTCGCTTAATTTTGGATTTTATTTTTATTTATTTACTGGCGATTTTATTTATTACCATTTTTTTTATAAGGTTAGGCCACTTTCTCTGAGCAGCCTGTCTTAGCCATTTGTCTATGCCTGCTACTACATGATCTTTTATTAAGCGTTCTTTTAAGTCTCCAAAGTTGTAATCTACACCCAGTTTCTTTAAATCAGTAATATGCATAATTTGATGCAAATATGCATCAAAAGTCTCTCAATCGTGCTGATTTCGTGTGAAAAATACATGTGAATTCACGCACTTTCATTTTTCTGTGGGACAAAATAATCCTTGAACCGTTACATTACAATATAAATTTTTTTTCTTCTTTTGTCAGTGTGAATGTGTTGTACACATCAATACAGGTATCACCAATACTATGCAAAAGTAATACACTTGTATGTCGCCTGCCATGCGATCTGTTCCTGATGCTGTTTTATAGATGAGAAATCTCTGCTTCCACCGTTCAAAGCCTTCAACCGTTATCACAGTATATATGTTAGGCTCAAAGACCGAGAACGCTTACTGAACAAAAAAACCGATCACAATGCGTTGTGGCATATTCAAAAAGGCCACAACGCGAAATTCGTATCGTGGCACATTCAAAAACGCTCATAATGCGTTTACGCAATGTAAAAATGCTACAACACGTTGTGGACGCTTATTGATACAGCCATGACGCGATGTGGATTTTTTTATAAAAATAAAATTATAAATATAGAAAAATAACTTTGTCCGCCAGTGATTAAACAGCAATTATTAATTTATTACTCGACTAACTGGCCCATATGTACAAAAGTATGCACTACGTTTCGGCTCAAGGTTCGAGCCCTTTTCAAGTGCGGTCTAAAACAGGATACAGCAGAACATAATGTAATATATAAAATAAATAAAAATAAAACATAGAATAATCTAATTAAAAACGTTAAATTATGAGCAATACTTATATCATCGAAATGACTCATCAAAAATTATAAAGAAAATTAATAATTAGCCTTATTACATACAAGGGCTTACAAGCGGGGGAAAGGCTTCACTACCGTTAAACTAGACACATAGTGTGCCTTGCAAAATACATGCGTGGACTTTCCACGCGTGGAAAGTTGTAAACCCATGTGGCAACTTGTCTCACGTGGAATGTGCATGCGTGGAGGCAGTAGGTTCAAAAACATACACATATCGTCATGGCTGTATCAATAAGCGTCAACAACGTGTTGTGGCATTTTCACATTGACAGGACGCGTTATAAGCGTTTTTGAAAGTGCTACAATACGAATTTTGCGTTTGTGGTCTTTTTGAATATGACAGAACGCGTTGTGGTCGATTTTTTCGCTCACAAGTCAGTGAGCGTTTTCGGACTTTGAACTTGACATATTTACAGTAGCGATAGTGAGCGTTGGCATCTTTGACGTAGTAGTTGCCAGGTCACGTGACTCGCCGCCATCTTCCTGATCGTACGAACGTTTAAGAATGAAAAAGAGAGAAGTACCTTTCTCTTTGTCATATATACAGGCCGTCATATTCCTGGTTGTACGGAATTGGAACCCATTAAAAACGTCCACTGTCGCTACTATATATACTGTGCCGTTATATCGTTTAGATTTTCTATCCCAGCATTCTCGGACCTTCGTTTTGAGTCGCCATCTTATCGTTTCTTGTATACATTGATTTTGTCTTTTACTTAAAACTTTTACTATTTTTCTTTAATGTTTACTCAATGTTCTTTCATTTGCCGCAGGCCGCAGCGCCATGTAATAAGCTTCTTCAGGAACAATAGTCTTTTATATATAATTTGTTATATATTCTTCTTTGCGTGTCTCTCGTCCTTAACATGTTTTTCAACTGTTTTCTGAAATCGCCGGCAATAAGGGAGAACTTGTGATAAGGCTAAATAATTTTAATCCTTCTGATACGTGGAAGATGGCATCAACCGACAACGAAAAAGAAGTCGTAGGAGACGATACACCTGTTAGGGCAAGAGGTGCAGAAAAACATAACTACGCGTTGTTGGCCGATGTCAAACAAATATTGAGAAGGAAATTGGAGTTCACGAAAAGAGAAAAGGTCCTGATGGAACGAGAATTAGTATATCATGAGAACCAGTTATTGAGACAAGCACCACAGTCTGACATGCTGTCAGGAGACTCGAGGGCGAAGATAAGTATAAAATCTATGGCAGATTTGATAAAAGATTTCGATGCATTTGAGGGTTCGTCCAACAAAAGGAAAAAACAATTCCAGCTGTTAATAGCAACGTACGGATAAAAACTCAGCCAAGATTTTAATTTCTACAAAGTTCAAAACTAAAGTATTGCGTCGGTTTTATTCGAAACCCGAATATACCGTGCATGCCAAAAGTTCCGGAACAGCTAATTCTCAGAAAGTATTGGTTTATTGGAAAAATGTTTCAGATTAAAGTTGGAAAGTTCAAATAGGAATAATAAATAATCTTATTAGATTTTGAGTCCGGGACCAATGTTGGGCCCAGTAGAGTCCAAATTAAAACTCTAACTTTTTTAAATACTTGTTTATACATCTCCTTAAAGCCTTTATTTATACACAAATATTTAAAAAATTGAGGTACTATTGCAACAGCATATTTTTGAGGTTAAATCAAGTCAAAAAGTCCTATGCCATTTTTCCCTCCAACAAACAATTACACAGATCTACAGAAATTGGTGTAAGAATTGAGAGTGGTTTCCTATGTAATTTTTCACGCTAAATCCGAATCGATTAAAATTCGCCTATCACGTCAGGTCTCGGAGATAATCGCACTTAAATGTGTCAAAATAGGTCATTTTGGCCTCTTTCATGGGAGTATTGCAGAGTGAGAAATTTTTCCCGCACATTTCTGTCGGAAGCATCTTATAATACGATTTTTTCCCTTTAAAATCCATTTTCACACGCTCACAGATTATTTTTTTTTTTATAGATAAATAAAGAAACGCTCGCATGTCAAAATAAATAGGAATAAAGGCCAACAATCGAGCAAACACGTAGATGTCAATTTAAAGTAAATTTAATAAACATACTTATATACAACGGAACGTTTCAACCGCACAGGGTCTTCTTCAGCCGTTTTAAATTAAAAATTACATAGGGTCGCGCAAAGTGAAAATTAACATGTTAAAAAGTAATACAGTAAAAAATAAATTAAAAAGTACACATTTCTCGATAGTAAATGACAAAGCCGTCTGGAGTCACATCTCACATGAGAGCATTCGAATATTAAAACTTGTATATGAATAATAAAATTGTATATAAATAACTGTGAGTCTATTGTAAAAAGTAAAATTATATATATGTGAATGTCTATAGTCATTTCGCAAGTATGCAGTCAAAGAAGAGTCCATGATCTATTTTTCGTTGGTTGGCAAAAACGAACCAAGTCAGAAGTTAAAAGGCAAAAATCTTAAGTCCATCAACGTTGTAGTCCGTTTAACAAACATTTTGAAATTCGATGTCTCAATAGTGGGATAAAGTCTATGTGATTGTTAAGTATGGACTTACAAATTAAAGAATTGCGTCGTGGTCCGAAACTAAGTGCTCTCGTGATCGATGTTTGCTCCCTTACGTCTCAAATAATAATGACAAGCATTCTCATTAGGTAACGATGGTTAGTCATCGAAATAATAAATAGTTAGATGTCAGTGAGTTCGCTAAGAATACTGTAATATGACTCATCCAAATACTCTGTGTCCTTGTTCAAATTAATGCTATTTTTTTGTTCTTTAATATATAGCATTTCCGAGACAAGTCTTTTATAATAGTTAGGTTCCGTATCCATTATTTTGACGTTGTCCCAATAGAAAGAATGATTAAATTCTTTAATATGTTCGGAAATGACCGAGTGTCTGGATGGGTCCATTTTTATATTATTTTTATGTTCGTTAATTCTAGTTTTTAATTGTCGCTTTGTCTGTCCTACATAAGAAGCCTCACAATCTTTACATGCAAACTTATATACAACATTACTATTAGTAGCTAATGAGTTCTTATCTTTTTGTGCTTTGATTATGCTACTTAATTTATTAAGGCATCTAGAGCCAATTATGTGTTCCTTTCTATTGAATAATAATGTTGCTTTTTTTCAGATATGTTGTTGACAAATGGGATCACTATAAATTTTCTATTAACATCGCTCGAATCTATTGAGTTGTTTATATTGTTTCTAAGTTTACCATTAATCAGATTGTCGAGCCTGGTGTTTATTTTTTTTTAAATTAAATTGAGAGGTTAACCATTGTCCAGTAATATTTCGATGACCATTTCTAAATTATTCTTGTGATATATAGGGTGAGATAACAAAATTACTCTGTCAACTAAAAACTGTAGATACAGCCTATTTTATGGCAAATAGGATGATTTGAAAAAAATGACAAGTATCTACCCAAGAACGTTTTCTTGTGAAACCAGTCGATTTGTATGGTGTTATCTACTACCTGCACCGACAAATCTAAGAAACTAAGACAACGGTTATTCTCGTATTCTAAAGTGAATTTTAGGCGCTCATGATAGCTGTTAAAAGTATTCAGGATAAAATCAATCTTGTTCAACGGCGCGGACATAAATATGTCATCAACATATCTGCGATAAATAGATAAAGATACATTTTTAACGTTTTTTGTTCCAAGTCCTGCATGACCACATCAGCAATTATTGGAGAAAGCGGTGATCCCATTGGTGATCCATGGGTTTGCTTGTATATAACGTTATTGAATGTGAAAAAAGTTGACGAAAGAACAAATTTTATCGCATAATAAATTCTTTTTTTGATACTTTCGTTCTTTGTTTTATGTAATCCCATCTATTGCTGATGCCCTCAAGTGCCAAACTTATGGGGACATTTGTGAAAAGCAAAACTACGTCCAACGACACTAACACTTCGTTGCTTAGAATCTTTTTGCCGGAGAGTTCGCTATACAAGTCAAAACTGTTGTTGACGTGACTGTCAGTCTTAGGTATGCTTTCAGAAATAATTTGATGTAAATAATTGGCGAAGCTATATAGTGCAGTGTTAACAAAAGAGACAATAATTCTAAAAGGATAGTTTTCCTTATGGATTTTCGGAAGACCATAGGCTTTAGGAAGGATTGAGTCGCTCGAGCGGAGAGAATAAACTTTCTTTTGGAAAATGTATTCTTTCCTTACCCATGTTTTTAATAGGTTATTTAACTTGTTTTTAATAATTTTCGAAGGGTCTTTTTTTACAACTGAGTACGTACTAAGATCTTGTAACGCATTTTCCATTTTTTGTATATATACATTTTTATTCATGACAACCGTGACGTTCCCTTTATCCGCTCGTGTGAAAATAATGTTCAGGTTCTCATGAACAAAGCGTTGAGAATATTTGTGCATTGCAAACATTTTATCGTTCGTGATATTTTTTGGTGGAGTGGTGTGTAAGAAACGATGGAACTGTGAGATAAAATTATTTCAAATCTTTATAAGATTTCTTATGTTACACTGTTTTGTATTACCTTCCACATCTTTAATAAATTCGTGAATAACTTTCTTTTTATTAAAGCTGATTGGAAGGCAAAAGTTGCCACCTAATTGTAGGAGGTTTGTGACCTCTGGAGGGATAACCGTATCTGAAAGATAAACCATTTATCGTTCGTATGGCTCAAAGGATCAGATGTGTTATTTGTAAACTTTATGGGATCAATAAAAGTTTTTACAAAGGTTCTATTACTGTTTCCCTCCGGTAATTTTTGTGCATAATGTATGCGACCTGGATTGTTGTTATCAATGGCCCAGTAGTATGCAATCGGTTTAGAAGAGTAAGCTTGGTTAAATTGAGATTACTTTTTTAGCCAAGCAAATTTGCTTTGGTGTATTTGCGTTAACCTTCGTTGTAAGTTAAAAAACCGAACCGTGTAGTGTCTAGTAATGTCGTTCCAAATGCGAGCGGGTAAGCAGTTGGACAATCTACGGGACAGGAAGGAAGTTTCTTGTCGTAAGCCGTGGATAATTTTATATAGGTCCAAAATTTCAATGCGTAAAGTCTTCGTTCTGCACTTGTTTAACAAACTCTCAAGCTTTCTTATGGAGCGTGAATCGTATAGGTTTAAGACAGTATTATACATATAATTAAGATGCGCTGGAGTCAAATTGTGATATTTACAAAGTTGTAAGAATTGTAACTTTGATGTGGCTCTTATGGCTCTGTAATTTGCATCGATCCATTCTTTAAATATGCGGAGAATATCTTTACCAATTTTTTTTTCTAATTTAAAAATTAGAAAGTTTTATATCGAACAAAAATTCATAATTTTGTACCCATTCTGCACACACACACGCACGCACGCACGCACGCACGCACGCACGCACGCACGCACGCACGTACGCACGCACGCACGCACGCACGCACGCACGCACGCACGCACGCACGCACGCACGCACGCACGCACGCACACATACATACTCACATAGGGATCAGATCCCCGTCATGTTTACGTTGACCTTAGGTTACATCGAGAGCGGGGATCTAACGGATACTTTTAAGATTAAATTCGAATTCAGTGACCTCAAAAACCCTTTATAAAAATGCATTTTTTCATTTACACAAAGTCTTAAATTTTGTCCAGTTTTTGACCGGTATCGGCTCACTGTGCGCCGCTTCATTTTGGGCTCATTGTATAGTCGGTGGATTCTTAACTTTAAATTGATATTTACATGATAGACTTTCTCTCGCTTTTTGATCGCTATGTATCAAGTTCAATGAAAGTCGTTTAGCCCCCCAAAACTTCTCAAAACTTGGGAGTTTCAAAAGTAAAATCCAAAGAATGCTCTTAATAGTACTTACTAAGGCCCAGTTTCCTAAACTTTGGTTAACTTTTAACTTAAAGTTAACTCACTCTTTGTCTCTTTCTAAGGGGGACTAGAAAGAGACGAAGAGTGAGATTCTAACGTTAAAAGTAAACCGATGTTTGTGTGAAACTGGGCCTAAGAGGAACAATTTGCTGTAAAGTTTGTTTCTCTATGACTTTCCTAATATGAGTAAAAAAATCGAGGTACAAAGGCCCTTTCGGAACTTTGACCCCCCACTTTTAACCACCTGCGGTTTTCATCAAAGAATTTCTTTTTACTAAATTTTTAAAACAACCTAGCTTCCGAAACGCGGATTCGCTCGCGGCTGGTCAGGGTTTGGAGGCGCGGAGGAAGACACAAAACTCGGTTTTCAAGTTGCAGTAATAAATATTTGTTCTGTGGTAATCGGTGATAGTTACATGAATCGCATATTTACATACAAGCACATACAAGCTTTATTCGCGGATGGAGCGCTACGTAACAAACAAGGATTGATTCTACGGTGCTCGGCGTTAGATACAAGAGTTACGTATGCACCAGTACGTTTGAATCGCGGATGGGACGTTGTGTAGTCGCGTATGTACTTACGTCCAACCCCGGGACTAAGATAAGAAAATCTGGGAAACAAAGGAAAGGCTAATCAGAGGGTAAGGAAGGACGCAACTAGATACTTGCAAATGTTGCTCGCAGGTACACGCTCTGAGGCACGTGGTGCGAGCCGAACGCACTTTCGATAAGAAGGGTCAACGTCCGTAGGGACGATAGGACGCCTTCTGTGAGCGGTGCAATCGTCGGTCCTCTTTCGAGTCAGGGAATTCAATCCCTTTAACTCAGGATCGGACCTCGTGCGATTTCGAGAGGGAGAAGAGTAGCGGGGTGTGGTTATAAATAAATGGGAATGTATTTATATAACACAACTAAAACATTTATTAAAAATATAAGTTGAGTAAACTATCAATATTACAATAAGTGAGAACAAGACAAATTAAACGTGTGATTGAAAACATTTAAAATATATTTAAGTGTGGAATATATGTGTAAGGTGTATGTTTGTGTACTTTTCGCGGGTGTTACATTGGTGCGGGGGTGATCAGGCAGGATCTTTGAAGGGGAAACCTATTCAATGAACATCTTGCCCGCTATTATTACAATCGAGATCAGAATTGAATTACATAATTCTTTAGCTAAATGTACGTGTGGTGTACATGTGTATTTGAAACTAAATTAAGTCGCAATTAAAAATAAAATATAAAGAAATATTTGCGGGGTAAAAATAGAGAGACAAAATTTATGCATGGAAAATAATTAAGGACCGCCATTGGAATAAAGGTTAAGGTTATTTAAGGTTTTAAGACGTTTGATTTTACTGATTCCATAACCAGCCTATTCCGTCGATTCCGTCGATTTAATTGACGTTTAATAAAACATATATGTTATTAGAAATATAATTCATTTAATTTAAAATAACTATTATGTTGGATTTTACTCAGGCATGAGATAAAAAAAGGAGGGGAGGAAACTCTTCTAGTTTAAGCGAAGAAAATGCTATGAGTTCAAGGTGACAGCGAACCGGCCGAATCCGCGACAGCGACGAAGACGCTGGAAGCCAAAGGCCGACAAGTCAGCCAGACCCGCGACAACGCCAACGACTGCCGCAAATCCAGTGCCTACGCCGATCGACCAAAAACCCGCGATAGCAAAAACGAGGAAATAATATGAGTCCACCGACGTCAATCAACTAACCCGGAATAATAAGAAGGAATACCCCGCGTCCGCCGATGAATCAGCTAACCCGGAATAATGAAAAGGAATACCTCGTCCGCCGATAAATAACAATGATAATAAGACTTACTACTTGTTGATGTGTTACGTTCAATCTGGCTGGATCTTTTTGGGCCCTGTGGATAGGTTTTCGTCGATAGTGTCGATACTCAATAAGTTTAAGTTTGTGCACAGAATTTAACTTAACTCAAGATCGGGTTTGAATGTGATACCGTTCATAAAATGGAAGAGAAGGGAAGTAAATTGAACTAAAGATATGAACCGGAGGGAAGAGATGAACCGGGATAAAGATGTGAACTGTCTGAAGAGAAGTTGAACTAAGAAAGGGAGTCACGCGATGTCGTGATTTATATAAGAAAGTTCAAAGAATGGAAGGGGTGGATTTCGTGTGGGATGTGTCTGGTTTTTGTTTTGAGGATTTCTTATTGGCAGGATGTTTCTTACTCAAGAGGTGGATTTCTCAGTTTTCGCCTATCCTAGAAAGCTAAAGACGGTTATCGATTTCTCCGGTTTTCCATTGGTGAGTCCCCTCGTAAGGCCCCCACTGTCTTATTGGAGGTGTAACCCATCGTTTCTTCCAGTCACGTATTTTGTTTTTCGGCTATCGCCGATTTCTCTTTTATTAGGGTGCTGGGTTCTTAGTTTATCTTGCGACCCTATTTTTAGTACCGACAGACAAATCCATTTCATCTAATCTTAATTGTAGTTTTATTGCAAACAGAAACTTAAAACAACCTAGCTTTCGAAGCGCGAATCTAGCTCGCGGCTGGTCAGGGTTCGGAGTAGGCGCGGAGGAAGACACAAGACTCGGTTAAAATATAACAAAAACGTAATAGGGTTTATTCAATTAATGTGAATACATTGAGGTAATCGCGGAGGCGGTACAAAAGATCGCGAGTACTGTTACGAGGGCGGCGATATATAGAGATCGCGGAGTAAACAGATATGTACAATAGATCGCGGACGTGGTTACATTGGCGGTGATATTCAGAGATCGCGGAGTAAACAGATATGTACAATAGATCGTGGATGTGGTTACGATGGCAGTGATATATAGAGATCGCGGAGTTCGCGGATTGGCGGGCGCGCGGGCTTGCTGAGGCACGGTGTACGATCACGGTGTGAACGACGCGGTATCGCAAGTTGGATAGCGTTGGCGGTAAGCGCGCGGCTGGAGCGTGATTAGACGCGATATCGAGCGGCTAATACCTTTAGCGGAGATAGAGAAGTACTCTCTATCTCCTGGCGCATCGAATCGTGTAGGCGGGAGGCGGCACCGTGTGGCCAAAACCTTTGGCGAGTAAGAGAAGAACTCTCTTACCCTGGTTCACTCCGGTGTCACAAGTGTGCGGATGGAAGTTTGAGTCAACTGCCTAGATACTTCACTCAGCAGAAGCAGAGAACACTCTCTATCTCCTGGTTGTTTGACTGTGGGATTTCGGGATCCGTGAGCAGCGGAAAATCGGTCGGATCGGTTGCTGGCTCACAGCGAAATCTAAAAGTTAGCAACATTGCTCGGTTTATATACGCCCGCGATGGCGTGTTGGCGTGGCGGGGGTATACGCGACGGCAATCGCGCCCGCCGGGATAGAGCGGCGGAGCGTTCGGGAAGTACGGCGCCCCGACGCCGCGATTGCGTTCGGTGGCTCTCGGCCGTTTTCGGCACCGCTCGGCGCTCCGAGTTGGTTGCCGCGCTAAGTCCGTTTGCGGCCTGATACGCGAGATAAATAAATTCAAAAAGGACACATCGTGCCTTGTCTCGCCCGGCGGGTGTTCGCCCGGGCGGCATTCGGCTGATATTTGCCGGGAACGATGCAATTCCGGGGCGCATCGTTATATCTTTAAAACAAGCAACAACAGCCTCCTTCCCATTTAAAATTTTTTATTTACACCCCCGCTCTCGTTTCCCTGAAGGCCAAAAGAAAATAACTTTTGGTATAAAATAAGTAGTCTTCTAAATGACCATGAACACGTGTTTTGACGTTTTTCTATATCTAAAGCCGTTTCCGAGATTCAGGGGGCTGGGTCAAACTTTAGAGATATCCTGTATACATGTAATAGATTACATATTTAATACGTTAATAATAGAAAACTTCGTGTTTTATTTTCTATAAAAATAATTATTTAGCAAGAAAAATGTTTTAATAACGATTTGGCGGAAGGTACGATCTATTTCTCATATAAGGTCCTTCTAAGGCACGGCGTCACACACGCGATCGACGACTCGACCGTCGACCTTCGAGTAGCAGTGGGTAGATAGTAAGCGTTGCCTCAAAAATTCGGCCCTAATTCCGAAAAGGGCATATACAAGGTGTTACAAAAATTTCCGGAGTTTTTTTGAAAACACTAAGCAGTTACAAATCGGTATATAAATTGAAAATCTACACTTAAAACAGAACATAAAACTTTATTAGAACATTAATAACAAAATTAAACGAAGAAAATTAAGAATTTTTAATCGACTCGTCTGGCTATTATCATGACAATACGACTTGATTTTGGTCAGATTATCGTCAAGACATTTCAGATCAATAATTTTGGTCTTTCTAAATTAATATTCTAAATATTTAATTAATTTAATTTTATTGTAAAAATATTACCTTAGCCAAGATTCAAACCTGGAAACCTCCCCAATTCCGTGTAGGGTGTCGTGCCAATTCGACCATTGAGGCATGTGGTAATATTTATTGCAATAATACGCGTATTAAAGAGTAAACAATAATAAGATGGAACATCAATTTTGGTCAACGGTGTATATTCTAGCAAAGTAAATGTCTCTTATTCATATTCGGTTTAAATAAAGAAAATTATAATAAATGCTCAAAATAGTTACCTTTGGCTTTAATACATTTTCGAAGTTGACTCGAAAAATTATTCGCAATGGTCGCGCACTGCTGGATGGTAGTTTCATTCCAGTTACGTCGCAGGTTCACTTTGAGGGACTTCGTTGATTTAAAGCTAACTTCAGAGATTTTTTGCTTCAAGATAGACCACACGGAAAAGTCCATCGGGTTCAAATCCGACGAGTTTGGTGCCTTTTTTCGCGTGGTCTACTTTGGAGCAAAAGATCTTTGGAGTTTGCTTTAAATCAACGGAGTCCCTTAAAGTGGCCCTGTGATGTGACTAGGATAAAATTACCATCTAGTAGTGCACGGCCATCGTGAACAATTTTCTGAAGCAGCTTCGAAAATGTATTAATGACAAAGGAGACAATTTTAAACATTTATTGTAATTTTCTTTATTTAATTTTGTTATTAATGTTCTAATTTATGTTCTGTTCAAAATTTAGATTTTTTTATTTATATACTGATTTGTAGTTGCTAAATGTTTTTAAAAAAATTCTGCAAATTTTTGTGTCACCTTGTAATTCCAAATAATGGTTTAGATGATATTCAGAAAAAAAACTTTTTTTTGAGAGAGAATTTTATCCCTTTAATATGCCATTGATTACTTATGAAAAAATATGTGTCACTTATTTTTTTCTATATTTTAATATATCCAAGGCTTGTTAAAATTGGAGGACACTTGGTTGTATTTCTTTGTAAGACAAAAATATGGAAAATCTTTTATATTTAATTAATTTATGTCATTTCTTTATATATTAATTTTATTATTTGCTTGAAATAAATTACAGGATGTAACATGTAATTATTTTATATTGTTATTAGAATGAAATATTATGGACTTGTATGGCTGTCATAGCAACTGATAATAGAGAACTGCATGCTGCAGAAGAAGCTTACGCTGCTATTTGTAGATTTGATAAAGTAGATTATATTAAATATATCAAGGTAATTAAATTATCTATTGATATTTATTTATTTTTATTAAGATGATCTAAAATAAAAAAATCCGTACATTGTTTGTAGAATTTGCCTACTGCTACAGAGAGACATGCGGAAATGGCTTTACTGGCAGGGGATGTTCCGATGGCAGAAGGTATATTGTTACAAAGCAGTTTAATTAAGGAGGCTATACATATCAACATCCAAATTTATAATTGGAATAGGTAAGTTAAAAAGTAACACAAGATTTAATTATAAAATACGCAATTTGATTATAATTTATTTTTATTACAACGCAATTGTTTAAAAAATTGATAGAAATATATTTCTTAACAAAATTAAAATAGAGATAGTTACATCGAATTAGATGATAAAAATAACGTATATACAGGGTGTCTCAACGCACTGTGTCCAAATGCTCGTGATGGGGTAATAGGGATCAAGATAAACAAAAATGTTCTCTACCATTTTGCGATATTCGCAATAGTTAATGAGTTACTAATTAATATGTCTGAGTGAATAAGCGCATGAGAAGCGGTAGGCCGAAGTCCGGCCAAGTCGGCAGGCGCGCGCGTGAGCGAGCAGTGAGTGGCGAGGGGCGTGGTCATGCGCCCATACGCGCGCTTGTCGACTTGCCGCGCTAATAATAAAAAACATTTTTGTATATCTTGATTCCGTCTACCTCATCACGAACATATGATTCAGTGCGTTGGAACATTCTGTATAACTTTGCAAAATATAAAACAATTTTCAAAAAGTTCAAGTATTTTAAGAACGTTCTCCGGATCTAGTCATGCTCAACTTATTGGGAACGGGCATGATGACGTCAGCTGGCCAATATGGCGGCCATAATCCACCACGTCAACACGTGAGACATATGTGTGCTCACGCATTTTTGTCGATATAAAAATAAATAAAGCATAAATCAGTGTAAAGTGAAAGTGAATCATGTTTCTAACATTGTTAGAAATCTTGCAGACTCAACTCTGTCGTCTCGAAATATCGTGAAAAGAGAGAAATTATAACAAGCTGGACATATCGTATCTTGTTGAATGATACCCTTAATTGCAAGATGTTTGCAAATATCTAGCTTAAAAAGTAGAATTTTTCACAAAATTGAAGGAAGCATTTCAACTAATGAAGAAATTGTTAAAATGTGTTGCTCTTGCAAAGCAGGAAACAGCGGATGATGTGAACATGTATTGCAGCACTCATGTTTTGTCAAAGGTATGTATGTTTTTTATGTAAGTTAAATATTATAATTTTTTATAATAATAAGCTTTTGATATACATGTAGTGTAAGTAAAATTTATAGTATATATTGATGACTTTAACAACCAATATTTTTTCTAACCTCAATGAACAGAAAGTTTTGAAATATAATCAGTTTATCGCATATACATATAACTGTCAATTCGCATGCAATTTAAGAAATTATTCTAAGACGATTAATTAATGTATTAATGCATAATTTAGTTTTCTCTATTTTAATGTTTCATTTATTTTAATATTTTAAGAGTTGAACTTTTGAAGCTTGACGAACTGTCTTGCACTGATGTCAAGTGCTCCTAAAAAAAAAAAACCAAAGAAGCATTGCAACAATATGAACTGATGCCTTTACTGGATCACTTTTGCATGCAAAAAATAAAAGCAAATGTAGTTAATGTGTCTGCAGAAAAAAGGGAGGAGATTAATAATAATTGGCTTTCACTCTCATCAAGTGCTATCAAAAAATATTTGTATTGTATGCAAGGCTGATCCAGTAAAGGCATCAATTCATACTGTTGCAATGCTTCTTTGGTTTTCTTTTTCCAGGAGCACTCAACTTCAAGGCATAACAGTTCGTCAAACTTCAAAAGTTTGACTCTTAAATTATAAAAAGAAATAAAACATTAAAATAGAGAAAACTAAATTATGCATTAATACATTAATTAATCGTCTTAGAATAATTTCTTAGCAAATTGACAGTTATATATGCGATAAACTGATTATATTATAAAACTTTCTGTTCATTGAGGTTAGAAAAAATATTGGTTGTTAAAGTCATCAATATATACTATAAATTTTACTTACACTACATGTATATCAAAAGCTTATTATTATAAAAAATTATAATATTTAACTTACATAAAAAACATACATACCTTTGACAAAACATGAGTGCTGCAATACATGTTCACATCATCCGCTGTTTCCTGCTTTGCAAGAGCAGCACATTTTAACAATTTCTCCATTAGTTGAAATGCTTCCTTCAATTTTGTGAGGAATTCCGCTTTTCAAGCTAGATGTTTGCAAACATCTTGCAATTAAGGGTATCATTCAACAAGATACGATATGTCCAGCTTGTAATAATTTCTCTCCTTCCACGATATTTCGAGACGATAGAGGCAGATTTCTAACAATGTTAGAAACATGATTCACTTTCACTTTACACTGATTTATGCTTTCTTTATCTTTATATCGACAAAAATGCGTGAGCACACATATGTCTCACGTGTTGACGTGGTGGATTATGGCCGCCATATTGGCCAGCTGACGTCATTATGCCCGTTCCCAATATTCATGCTTAAAAAGAAAATTTATTTTACTGAAATTAATTGTTTATATACAAAATATTACATATAATAACATCTAAAACATAAAAGGTTAACTTCACGCGTGAGAACTTATGCGGCGTTATTAAGTCACTGACGCCTCTCTTTCTTCTGTCACTCTGAACCGAGCGAAAAATTCATTAAATCGCGTACTTTACACAAGTATTTCTCGAAAACGAGTATCGCAAAAGCATTGACACTGTTCGGGCGTCGATCTCAGTGAGATGGCCTGACGTTGAGTTCCGCTCAGAATTGAACGAGAAGCGTGTTGTTGTGAGCGCACAACGCACTTGGAAACCGAATTGCCAAGTGTCAGGGAAATTCGACCCTAGCGACTAAAATCGTCAAGACCAAAGGTCCATCGAGGACCGATATCGCTGACGCGAAGGTCAGCGCGGAGCGCTGACCACACAGGTTAATGCTACCGCGGGCGATCCCGAGGTAGCAACGGGAAACCAATATAAGACCGCCGAATCGAGCGATTAGGCAGTCGGTCTGAGAACTCCACGACGTCGCGTTGAAACATCTACGAACTCTTACGAATCGCGAGACGGGAACATTAAATAAAGAACACCTCGTCCAAGCCAAGCTCTAGTATATTTAATAAAGTGTTAAAGTGGTGTTTAACAAAGTGTGATCATTAACCAAGCCCGCCAGACGCCCTCATCCCGATCCTTCCAAGCTCGCGAGCGGAGCACGACCCCTTCAGCCGTCTGAACGGCTAACATTGGTGGCAGCGGTGGGATCTGCTCCATCTACTCGCGCAAGAGGACCGGACTTCTGAGCTCATTCACACGCCTGAAACAAAACGAGCACATTAGTGAACGGCGGCAACATATCCCGGAGAGGAAAAGCCAGCTAAGACACGAGCGAAAAAGACGGTAGCAGCCGCGAGTGCAGAAGTGACACCGGAGACGGCCACAACCTACCGCACGGCATCACCGGCCCGAGCGACGACGCAGGGACACAGCGAAGCAGCATAGCAGCGCGGCAGGGACGCAGCGACAACAGGGACGCAGCCAAGCAGCAAAGCGGCCCGACGACCAGGCGATGCAGACGGACAGCAACATGCGATTCGTGGCGATATTGTAAGTGCGAAAATTATTATATCCCCGAGCGCTAAGTAGATGTCGGACGACCCAAACCGACAGACGCCCGTCCGACAAGCGTCGTTCGTCCATAGCGAGTCCGCGCACCGCGCTTCGCGTAATCTAGCTAACCCGGTGAGTGCGACGCGATCCGAAAGCGAAAGGTTAAACCGGCCCGCTGAAAGCGAAGGGGTGAACCGGCCCGCTGAAAGCGAAGGGTTAGACCGGCCCGCTGAGCAAGACGGATTAGACCGAGTTCGACAAAATTTAGATTCGCATTTTGCCGAGGAAGAGACGTCCGGACTATCTCCGAACGTTGTCATAGAACGCGAGTTTCCGTTCGACGAAGTAGACGTAAGCGTAACAGGCGAACGCGAACACCGCGATAATAATACAGAGCGACCGACTCCGACAGACTCACCGACAGACGTCTCCGACGTCACGCCGAGCCACGTGTCACAACGAGGAGAATTTTCCCTCACTTCATACGACACCGACGTATTTGATCCTAACGAGGAGGACTATACGCCTAAAGCTCTCAAAATGAGTCAGACGAGAAACGCGACTCCAAGCCGAGAAAACCGCGAGGACAATCCGGACCCAACTAGAGTGTCCGAACAAGCCGTCACCGAAACGGCGCAAAATGGACCGCCCGCCAGGCGATCTCAGGCCCCAGAGCCGACGCGATCCGAGTTGAGAGCCCCGGACGCCGTGATTACTGATTTAATTAATCTAATACGCGACATGCAAGAACGCATGGACCGCATCGAGGCTACGGAATTCGACCGATCAGCCGAACTCCTTCGCGCTTTTCGCGAATTGCAGAATCGCGTAGGCCGGATGGAATCCGCCACATACGATTCCGACACGCGAGACCGTCGCGTACACAGCCAGGGCCCGCTGGATATCACATACGGACGAACGCGTAGCGACGTCCGGAACCAACCGGGTCTAGTTACCGGGTACCTCAGCCTTAAAGAAGCGCGAGCAATGATACCCGAGATCAATGGAGATTCGCGAGAACGCGTCCGAAAGTTCATAAACGCTAGCACGTATGCTATGAAAAATATACAACCGACCAACGAGTCAATGCTACTCGAAGCTATTCTTTGTACGAAATTTAAAGGGAAGGCTATGACAGATTTCGACACGCGCGATATCCGCGATTTTGATCAATTAAAGCGCGAAGTCGAGACAGAATATTTAGGAAAACGCTGCACGACGCACTTGCAGCTGGAATTTAATTCGCTAGCGCAAAAGCCCGGCGAAAGCGCACAAGAATTCGGTAGGCGCGTCGAGAAATTAGCGCGCGAATTGTATGAAGCAATGGAAGAGGGTAAAGGCCACACGCAGGAACAGCAAAAGGCCATCCTTGAAAACATAAAAACTCAAGCGCTGCATAATTTTCAGATCGGATTGCACGACGATATAAAGCTGTTAGTAAGAGCGCAGCGATACGCAAGTTTGCAAGAAGCAATAACCGGCGCCAGCGCGGAGGAAAAGGTTAGGTGCCCCTCCCCGCGGAGCGCACAAGCAACGGCAAAAAATAAATACCCCGCCGCGAATACGCGAGGCGCGGGAAATACCGTAGGACAATGTCACAAGTGCGGAAAGAACGGTCATTACGCGCGAGATTGCCGTACGGGCCGACAAGCAAACAAATACGCGTTGCCGAAACCCGAGAAGCCTAGCGGCATTAACACGATAGAGTGTTCATATTGTAAAAAGGCAGGACATAAGCGCGACGAATGCTGGTTGTTAAACGGGCGACCAAAACCCGAGCGACCGCGCCGAACGAAAACGGAAGCAGTTAAGAAAACGCCCGTGAGTACTGTCAGAAAGACAAGGACACAAGAATCTAGCGAGGAAACATCCTCTCGCAGCAGCAGCGAGGAGGATGAGAAGCCTAAAAGGAATAAGGCGCGCGCCGCCGAGACATATCGTGTTGCACAGATAAGCAAGAAGCACGAGGAAGGCCCGCTAGACTTAGTGACGCTGCCCGTACAGGAGGCAGAGAAAGGAGAAATGAACCTGTTATTAGATTCAGGCGCAACACTCACGTTAATAAAAGTGGGAAATTTGAAAGCGAAAGCGATGGTGAAGGAAAAACGGTTAGCGCTAGTCGGCGTAACCGGACACCAGATTCACACGATAGGGAAGATAAAAGCCACTGTGGATCTCGGAGATAAAAAAATTCGCCACACGATGTACGTGGTGAAAGACAATTTTCCCATTGAGTACGAAGGCATTTTAGGAAACGACTTCCTCTCTAAACACAAAGCAGATATTTCAAATTCGAAAAAGCGATTAAAAATCGGCTCAGCTTCCTTTAAGCTCCGATCTTTTCGCAAGGTAAAACTTCCGCCACATAGCGAAACAATCGTGGAAGCCGTCACCGATCATAATCGTGTCGGCATTGTGCGGAGCGGCGAACCCGCCCCAGGGGTCTTTATCGGGCATTGCCTAGTGCAGCCCGTCGAATTTAAATGTCCGATTAGCGTATTGAATGTGACGGACAAGCCCGTGGAGATACTCACTCCACATGTAACTTTAGAAGACCTGCCGCCGCCCGACACCGCGGACGTTCTCTCGTTACGCTCGAGCGACGAGCGCGAGACCATCGCCGAACGACAAAAGAAAGTACGCGAGCAAGTACAGCTCGATCACTTGAACGCCGAAGAGCGAGCAGCCGTAGAACAAATTTGCGATGATTACTTTGATGTGTTCTATATAGACGGCGACCATTTAAGCGCGACTACCGCAATAGAGCACGAGATAAATATCCGGCCAGGTAGCGCGCCCGTGAATGTGAAACCATATCGGTTACCCGAGAAGCATAAGGCCGAAGTGAAAAAGCAAATAGAAAAGATGCTCGAAGACGGCATAATCAGCCCGAGCGCGAGTCACTGGAACGCAACGATAATAGTCGTTCTTAAAAAACCGGACGCATCCGGAAAAGTGCAATTTCGCGTGGTTATTGATTTTCGGAAAATGAATGATCTCACCATGGGAGATTCTTTCCCCATGCCGAACATAACCGACATATTAGACCAATTAGGTAACGCGAAATATTTTACCGTCTTAGATTTGGCCTCGGGGTATCACCAAATCCCCATGCATAAAAACCACAAAGGCAAAACAGCCTTCTCCACTCCGGATGGGCACTTTGAATTTAATCGCATGTCTTTTGGTCTGAAAAACGCACCGGCAGCATTTCAGCGGCTAATGTACGCGGTGCTGGCCGGCCTGCTAGGGCTGAGATGTTTCGTGTATATCGACGACATCGTCATATACGGGGCGACGCTAACGGAACATATCAGAAGAATAATAGCCGTGCTACTCAGGCTCCGAAATATACAATCTAAAGTTAAAACCGAGTAAATGCGCGTTCCTACGAAAGGAAGTCGTGTACCTGGGTCACGTGATTTCGGAAAAAGGAATCTCACAGGACCCGTCGAAACTAATAGCTGTCAAGGAGTTTCCGACTCCTAAAAAACTGAAAGACATTCAGTCGTTCATAGGCCTAGCCGGGTACTACCGAAAATTCATCGAAAATTTTTCGAAACTAGCCAAGCCACTGACCAAGCTCACTAGGAAAGGAGAAAAATTTATTTGGTCAATAGAGCAGCAAAACGCGTTTGAATTATTAAAGGAAAAATTAACAACCGCGCCGGTGTTAAATTATCCCGACTTCAATAAAGAATTTATAGTGACGACAGACGCGTCAGATTTCGCAATAGGAGCTATCCTCTCACAGGGAGTAGTCGGCCAAGACCGACCGATAGCGTACGCCAACCGCGTATTATGCAAAGCGGAACAGAATTATAATACGACGGAGAAAGAACTGCTAGCCATCGTGTGGGCAGTCAAGCATTTTCGCCCCTATCTTTATGGCGTTAGATTTAAAATAATAACCGATCACAAACCATTGATCTGGTTATTCAATGTTACCGACCCCGGTTCAAGATTAATTAGATGGAGGCTTAAATTAGAGGAGTATGATTACGAAATCATACACAAGGCAGGGAAGAGCAACCTAAACGCCGACGCATTAAGCCGTAACCCGATAACAGAGGCGTCAGCTGTGCATACGATACAGCAAGAAGAAGAAGATGCGCCCCGAGAATACTCGGAGGAGGAAAAGAAACAGATACTATACGAGTATCACGACTCGCCTATCGGAGGGCACCAAGGAGTCACACGCACTTTAGACCGAATCCGATTGCAACACGATTGGAAAGGTATAACAAAGGATGTCGAGACTTACATCGGCAGATGCGAATACTGCCAAAAAAATAAATTAAGCAGAAAAACGAAGATGCCAATGGTCATCACGGACACGCCGGAACGACCGTTTGAAAAATGCGCTCTCGACATCGTCGGTCCGTTAACAGTTACAAATCAAGGAAATAAATATATTCTGACGTTTCAGGATAATTTAACGAAATTTAGTAAGGCGATACCGATCGAAAATCAGGAAGCCAGAACTATCGCAAAAAAATTCGTAACAAAAATCGTGTTAGAACACGGAATTCCGGAGAAAATTCTCACGGATCAGGGCACAAACTTTACAAGCGAAATGTTCAAAAATACGTGCAAATTATTGAAAATCCAGAAGATTCAAACAACGGCGTATCACCCTGAGAGTAATGGGGCACTAGAGAGATCGCATCGTACTCTCGCCGAATACTTGAGACATTATATAAATCAAGATCAAACTGACTTGGACGAATGGCTTCCTTATGCGATGTTTACATACAATACGACACCACACTCTACTACAGGCTTCACGCCTTTCGAATTGGTCTACGGGCACCGACCTGACCTACCGACGGCCCTAACAAAACCGCCGAAATTTTCATACTCATACGAGGATTACGCAAAAGAACTACAAGAGCGAATCCGCGCAGCGAATCAAATCGCGAGAGAAAATACGAAGGACGAAAAAGCAAAATCGAAACTACAATTTGATAAAAAAAGCAAGAAGGCAACCTTCAAAGTAGGCGATAAAGTACTACTTTATGACGAAACGATACGACGAGGCCGCTCAAAGAAGCTCGACTCGCAATGGGTGGGACCATATATTATTTTAGAAAAACACGACAATGTAAATTACACGATTAAAATTAAACAAAAGACGCTACGCGTTCACGCGAACCGATTGAAAGCGTTAGTAGAGGAATAAAAAAAGCACTCACATTAAAGCAAAAGCAAAAAAAAGAGGCAAAAAAAGGGGGGAAAAAGAAAAGAGAAGAAAACTAACAGTACTCACCTAAAGGTCACCACGTCGCACAACGGAGATTTCTCTCCCCCCTGTGGCCACATCCACGGTAATCCTCAGGGGGAGGATATCAGCCCGAACTGCCTCCTCGTACGAGGGAGGCGGCGAGTCAGGCGATTCAGGCTCTGCAACCTGGGCGCGGGGAGCCCGAGCCACCCGCAACCAGTAGGTGCGCAAACACGCATCACACGTGGATAGCGCGAAAAATCGGTTACATCTAAAGCAACGCATTTTTCCTTTTTTTGGCACTCAAAGCACACTAACCGTAAAGAACCGCTTGGAGGCTAGCAGTAGACTAACGCAAAAATGCGCTACTCAAAAGAAATGACACTTGCTGACAGATAAAGTCAGCATAAAATAAAAGATAAATAGAATACCCCCAGGAACATATTCATATTACAGGCTAGCTATCACCCTACACCTTGCAAGGGAAATGACGTCAGAGCCGTTACCATACGAGATGACAGCGTTCACTGCCGAACCCGGCATATATTACGAGAAAATCGGACAACTCCAGCAAACGAAAGCAACATGGAAAATGGCAATACGCATAGACGTAACAGCATTAAACATAAGATATCAATAACTTCAGGAAAACCTAGCACGCATCGAAGAAATCTACAACCATGCCATGCACCAAAAACACATGCCAAATCACGCTCGAAACTATTAGGCGAGAAAATAGTAAAATGACACGCAACCTAGAGCAACTACAAACCATTTACCGATCACCCCTAAGTAAACGAGGCCTGATCGACGCTGTAGGCCAAATAAGTAAAACGTTATTTGGCACCATGGACGCTGAAGACGCAAAAATCATAAATGAGCAAATACAGTTGCTAAATAATCAACAACGAACATTGCAACACGCGGCAAAAAATCAATTGAAAATCATTAATGCTACAATAGGTCATATTGAGAAACTAGAACAAACACTGTCATATAACGAAAATTTAATGGCTAACGTTACAAGAAAACTAGAAGAACAGCTTATGTACAGAGAGGGACTAGACAAACAACTATTAGTATTAAACGCTATTTTGAATGACCTCACGACAGACATAAACGACATTACAGACTATCTGACTCACGCAAATCACAATATTTTATTAACGCGCGTTCTCCCGATCGAAAAAATAATCATAGAACTAAGAGAAGCGACCTCACACATAGACAGGAGATTGAATTTTCCATTCAAAATACAAGCCGAAAACTGGAATTCTATCCAAAATTATCTAAATGTAAACGCGTATTATGATAACTCGAACATATATACTATTCTCGTATTCCCATTGATAGCGTACCCAACATACGAAATTATAAAAATCACTCCTGTACCGATACACAATGACCATAATGTTTTCACACTCCTAGAACCCTCTCATACCCTACTAGGAATAAATCGAGAAAATCACAATTATATAATTTTAAAAGAAAGCGATTTAAATGAATGTACGCGAGATAATACCAAATTCACTTGCGCTCAAAATCTCCCTGTCTATTTTATAACTGCGAATGCGCCGACTGAAATACAACTCTTCGTAAAAACGTCGAGATATATAGAAAACCGAAAACAGCGTCACATAATCTGAAATGTAACACTCTGGATTGCAGTATCAGAACCCCAGACATGGTTATTTTCCACTCCAAAAACAACCGACATAATAATTCAATGCAAAGAATTGCCAGAAAATAAAGTAAAACTAGAGAAAACCGGAAAAATCACATTACGCAACAGTTGTAAATTAACTACACCAGATATATATTTAGAGACCAAAAACCGAGTGTATAATAAAAATGTAAAAATGTATTTACCTGAATTTAATGTAACAGACACAATAGAAAAAAGCATAACAATAAGCAATAGAATAGAATCCGATAAGGAAATAAATTTGGAACCAATAATCAAAGATCCGACAGAATTAATAAAATTAAGCTTGAATCTGGAAGAAATAAAAAAGGAAATAGAAAATAACCAACCGAACATTTTCACGAATAAAAATATTATATATCCCGTAGGCTCCACAGTCACAATTGTAATAGTAATAAGTATCATAGCTGTAATCATCTATGTAATAAAGAAAAGAAGGGACCACTAAAAAATTTATAATACAAAAACAATCATGTAAAATAGCATAAGACACCTAGATTGTAACCCCTCAAGGGAAAAAAAAACACACATAAATAAACGAAAAACTACGTTTTTCTTTTTCCGCGGGAGGAGGGATGTTGTGAGCGCACAACGCACTTGGCAACCGAATTGCCAAGTGTCAGGGAAATTCGACCCTAGCGACTAAAATCGTCAAGACCAAAGGTCCATCGAGGACCGATATCGCTGACGCGGAGCGCTGACCACACAGGTTAATGCTACCGCGGGCGATCCCGAGGTAGCAACGGGAAACCAATATAAGACCGCCGAATCGAGCGATTAGGCAGTCGGTTTGAGAACTCCACGACGTCGCGTTGAAACATCTACGAACTCTTACGAATCGCGAGACGGGAACATTAAATAAAGAACACCTCGTCCAAGCCAAGCTCTAGTATATTTAATAAAGTGTTAAAGTGGTGTTTAACAAAGTGTGATCATTAACCAAGCCCGCCAGACGCCCTCATCCCGATCCTTCCGAGCTCGCGAGCGGAGCACGACCCCTTCAGCCGTCTGAACGGCTAACAGTGTGTAATAACGCGAATCCGTAGACTCGTTGGAGGGAAAGCACTCGCAAGACAGTTTTGCACAACAATCGACTATTATTAATGACACGAGGGGGAACGACGAACCGTGCACCGCGAATACGAAAATCTTCTGATCCGTCTTTTCTCGCTGCCGTTTATCGCGGACGGAGATCTTGAAAAAGCCTCTAGGTCGAAGCTTCGTGCGGAACGGAGATCTTGAGCGCACGGCAGAGGAACGGTCGCGAGCGGAGCACGATCGGCAGTTTACGGACACCTCAAACAATAATTCACTTCAAAAATAATAAGTCAGATAGACTACTTCGACATACGTACTTACTGGAATATGATACGTTCGACTAGCAATTCAGACAGTGCGAGGCGAAGGTAGCGAGATCGAGGCGAGAACTCTGAGTCGACTGTCTTTTTAGCGAGAACTGAGGCAACTGACTTTTCGGCGAGAACTTAGGCGACTGACTTTCGACCGACGTTTTTGCGTGATACTTCAACGCAGTTAGCTCGAGAATTTCGGTTTTTCATTAACAAACACGCACAGAGAGCTGAATCGCTTGTTGGGCGATTCACGTCTCGGAGCCGACCGCTCCGGTGCTCCGACGAATAGGGGAGCTCGACGCGTCTCATCTACGCGTCGTATCGATCGACGGAGCCGGAGCGCGGGCGGAGAGGAAATCGTATTGTTGTGTTTGGCACGGAGATCACGGCTAAGTTCGACGGAACTTGAACAGACACTTATCGCATATTATTTCTATTTTTATGGAACATCATATACTAGTTTCTTAAAAACATTTAGAGAAAATTTTTTTTACAATTCATAATGTCTCTTTTACAATAGCTCGGAATAGGAATTCCATTTTAAAAGTTGAAACCTTGAAGCTTGATTTTTAATACCGCAAGAGGTACTGTGTACAATTCGATTGAGCACCCGAACAGTTGCTATAAAGTATTACTGGTTACTTTTGATATACTGCATAGCAACTGGGCAAAATTAATTGAAGCAGTTTTACCATACAATATGTGGGTCAAAATTTTGCAAAAGCTAAATTATTAATATTAACCCTCTGAGAACACACCTATTTTTTCATTCACGGAGAACACTCTGGGTCAATCTGACCCTACACACATTTTGGTCGTCCACCATTTTAAATTGACGAGTGCGATCAGCTTGAAAAATATTCCAGATGTACTTGAAACATTGTTAAATCAATTGATATAAATAAAAAGCGCCGTTAGAATTATTTAAATATTAAAAAAAATTTTTAAGTATTAATTAAGTATTTTAAATATTAATATTTTAAGTTAATAATTTTTGAGTTTTTTTGAAAAAAAAACGTAATTTACAAACAAAATTTTATTTTTTTATTAAAAAATAAAAAAATAAAAAAACAGGGTCAAATTGACCCAGTGTGTTCTCGGAGGGTTAAAAAGTTTTCAATCAATTTTTGATTAGTTAAGTTGTATTTATGTATTGTACGTTTTGCGCTGGTATATATGACATATACTTTTTTTGATGTTGTGTAAAATATATTGTTCGGGCGTCGCTTTCCGACGGTCGCCCTGAATCTGAATTCCGCTCAGAGTTGAGCGAGAAGCGTGGATAACGCGAGTCGTAAATTCGCGGGAGGAATGAATATTAAAGCACTCGGAACACAGATTGCACAAAGAGATATATAGTTTTTATTTCAAGAACGGAAAAGACGCGAGGGGGAACAACGGATCGTGCGCCGCGGATTCGGAAATCTTCTGAGTCGTTCGTACTTTTCTGCCAGGTATCGCGAACGGAAATCTTGTCTTAGCTTCTCGCATCGAAGCCTCTCGCGGAGCGGAGATCTTGTACGCGTCGAACGGAAATCTTGAGCGCGCGGCAGAAGAACGATCACGAGCGGAGCACGACCGGAAGTTTTTGAACCCCTCGCTAAGTAGCACACTTAATGAAAAAATATAAGTAACTTTGATCCGCACTTTAAAACGAAACGAGCGAGTAGCGATTCAAGCAGCGATTTAAGATGGAGAGAGCCGTGCTTTAGACGAGGATTGATACGCGACGACTTTCGGCTATGAGTTCTGCTAGCCCACGACTTGAGGCTAGGAATCCTCAGCAACGACTGACTGTCCGGCCAGCGAGTTCGCCGTTTACTCAAGAGGGTTGTTTTTCAGGAACGAACGCGCGATGAGAGCTGAATCGCTATTCGTCCGTATGGTCACATCACGCGTCACAACAGCCGTTTCCGTGCTTCGACAAATAAGGGAGCACTCTCGTAACGCGTGATCGCGATCGATGGGCTTCGAGGGCGCGGGGATCGCGGGGAACGTATGTTTCGAACAAGTTCGACAGAGCTCGAACCACATAAACATCGGTATTTCTCGATGTTAAATATAATAATGTTGTCGAGCCGATGTTTCGCGTAGGAAAGTTCGACGGATTTCGAACATATATAGTTGTGTATAAAATTAATTAAAAATGTGAACGCGTATAAAATATAGGACAAAGAGAGAAAATTTGGGTAATTATTTAGTATAGGGGAATCAGCTTCAATGATCTTGATCTTGACATATGTTATCAAGAACATGACTCTGAGTAACTTTTCCTTATAACTTAATCGTCGCTCATTGCTTATTTAAAAGTTATGAACAAACAAATTTAAGAAATATAACAGTTTGTGTTCATATGTAGGGGGAGGGAGAAGCTGTCGCTTCTCCCCCGCAAGCAAGGGTGAGTGGGGGTGGACGTTGGTTCGCGTGGAAAATTGAAAACTTTAACCGTACAATGATACACCTTGTTTCGCCCTATAAGCAGAAGTGGGGTGGAGTGCACAGTGGGCCAGAAACCCAAAAACAGTGGCCAAAAACCAATTTTCTATCAAATTGTTCATGTCATCATGTTCTAGATATTGTTACGCTCCGTCCGCTGTAAGAGTCGCGCGTACTCGTGAACGCGTCCGCATACTCCCGAGATTGCGAAAATAACCACACTCGTTATAGAAAAAGGAGGAACTCAGGTTTATTCAGGCTCGTTAGTACAGAAAAGGGTTTGGAGAACGGGTCCGAACGGTTCGAATCTCCAGATAAATCTGACAGGCAATGATAAATCAATATGTGTCCAGTTGTCAAAGGACCGCTTCGCGACTTCTGCGGAATGACCGCTTGCTTCAGCTCGGAGTTAAGGGCCGTTTCAACGTGGGCGTAACACTGCCCTCCTTTTTCAAGATTATCGTCCCGACAATCCGGAAGGGCAGTTTCCTGACTGGGCGATCTGTCGTGCAATTCCAGGGTACCGGGACGGCCTCCTGCCCTACCCTGGGTTGCTGCCACAGGTTACCGGGCACCGTCCTCTTCTCGATCCCAACCGCACTCCAGAAGTCTAGGACTCAGTCCTCTTTCTTGTGGGCTCCAGGGCAGGCTCCCAATCAGCTTTCCCGGAAAGGAAACTCCCGGGACCCAGAACGGCTTCCTGCTCCTACCTGAGCTGTTGCCGCAGGTTTTCTCGGGCATCGCCCCACCGGATCCCAAGCTCCCCCCAGCCGACTCCAGGGTAATCCCCCAACCTTCTCCCTCGCAGGGATCCGCCGTCGAAGAAGATCCTTCTTCCTCCGCCCGCTGAAACCGTCTTCCTCCTCCTCAGTTCGCCGCTCCTCTTGAAAATCTTCGGACAAGAGGGGAAACTTCCCGTGGATCCAACACCCCTTAGGGCTCCCCAGGTCCTTGCCTCGGCATTTGCCCTTTGTCCTTCGAAAAAAACCACGGATAAAAAAAAACAAAGGCGAGGCAAACTTCTAAAAAAAAAAAAAAAAAAAAAAAAACTTTGGGCGTTCTCGTTGCCTCTAACGCCTTTTTTCGGGTCAAAAGTTTTTTTTCTCTTTCTCTTTTTCTGCAAAAACAAACATTAAACGCATTAACTCGAACACACGAAAAAAAAGAGTTATTATTTTTTTTAAACACAATTTTATTATTTTCTATTTTTCTCCCTTTTTCTCTTCTCCATCATTCTCCGCGCCCCTATCCTTCCCCTTCTCAAATCGCTTTTTGAAATTCCTCCTTCTCTCAAAATTTCCTCCTTGTATAGTTTTTACGGCCTTCGCCTTCTCTATGGCCAACTTCAGCAAGGTAATCCCTTCCAGCTGAAAAGTTCTTCTAATAAATCCGTCCGCAAGGGAAAAAACAAATTGAGCGCACGCGATCTTGTCTCGAACCGCGTAGGGACTCTCGGGGTAGGCTAATCGAGAGAGCCTTTCTAATTCGGAACCGAAAATAGCAAAATCTTCCTCGAATCTTTATCTTCTATTTGTAAACTGCGTGTAATAATTTTGCGAAAGCTGCCCCTCACTGAAACGTAATTCTAATTTCGACTTTAGTTCCTCGTATCCCAAATTTTCTAATTCTTCTACCGATTCTAAGACGGAACGCGCTTTCCCTCGACGCCAAAGCTACGGTTTTGGTCGCATCATCCTATTGATTTGCGCGCGCAATTAAATTAAATTGGGAGAAAAACTCCCGTAACGGAACCGCACCGTCAAACGTATTAGACTTTAGCTTATATCCGTTATTATAGTTGTCAAGGGACCGCTTCGCAACTTCTGCGGAATGACCGTTCGCTTCAGCTCGGAGTTAAGGGCCGTTTCAACGCGGGCGTAACAGTATTTTGAAGTAGTTATGATCCAATTTTTTTAGTGTTTTATTAATTGCTGTTGATTTAGCAGCACTGTGAAACTGTGGCCATTTCCTTTCTGAAACGTGGCGGGCATAGCAAACAAGGATAAAAAGTTCTGGGAAGAGATAATGGAATGGGACGAAATAATAATAATGGAGACATGGCTGGATGAGAGGGGATGGGAGAGATGAAAGAGAAGATTCCAAGCGAATACAGATGGAGAGTGCATATAACGACCAGAAAGAACAAAAAAAGAAGAGCGAATGGAGGCATGTTATTAAGAATACGGAAAAGAATAAAAGAGGTAAATGAAGAAAGAAGGTTGGAGGAAGAAAAAGAGAAATCAAATGTAAGATAAGAATAAAAGAAGAAATATGGAGAATAATAGGATTATATGTAAATAATGATATAGACAGGAAACTAGAAGGCTTGAAGGATTGGACGGAAGAGAGAAAAAAGGTGATAAAAACTTAAGAACTATAATAGATGGAAACTTTAATGCTAAAACGGATGAAAAAGAAGGTTGGGAAAAAAAGGAAGAGGGGAAAATGGAAAGAGGAAGGAGAAGATCAAAAGACAAAAAAATAAATAGGGACGAAAAAAGGTTACTAATATTCATAGAGAAAAGAGGATGGATGATATTAAATGGAGGCGTGAAAGGGGATAAGGAATATGAATTTACATACACAGGAGAGAAAGGCAAGACAGTTATAGATTACGTTATAGGGAAGGAGGAGGTTAGAGTAAAGGTGGAAAGACTTGAAGTAGAAGAAAGAGTAGACTCAGATCATCATCCATTAATAGTATGGATGAGGGGTAAACTTAAGAGAAAACAGGGAACGAGAGAGGGAGAAAGAATAAGAACAAGAGGAGTATGGAGCGAGAAGGGAGAACACAATTTAAGGAGAGATTAGGGATGATAGAAAGAGGAAAAAGGGAACTACAAGAAGAGATAGAAGTAGAAATGTCGAGGATAAAGAAAATAATAGAGGAGAATGAAAATGATGGTGAAAGAATGGCTAATAAAAACAGAAGAGGGTGGTGGGATGAAGAATGCAGGGAAAGAAAAAGAGAAGTAAGGAGAGAACTGAAAAAATGGAGGAAAGGAAAAAGAGAAGCGGAAAGGTACAGAGAAGAGAAGAGGGAGTACAGAGAAATGTGCAAAAGAAAGAAGAAAGAAGAAAAGGAAAGGATGATAAAAGAAATAAAGAAAGCGAGAACAGAAGGAAGGGTATGGGAGTTGATAAGCAGAGTAAGAAAGAGAAGAAAAAGGATAAACGAAGAGATAAACCTGGAAAAGTGGAAGGAGTACTTTATGGAATTAATGGGTGGGATGGAGAATAGGGTAGTGAAAAGAGAAGGGGGAAAGGACAGGCAAGAAGAGGAAAAGATAATACTGGAGGAGGTAAGAAACGTAATAAAGAAATTGAAAACAGGAAAAGCAATAGGCAATGATGGGATACCGAACGAGGCGTGGTGAAGGAGAAGAAATGATGAAATGGATATGGGAAATATGTAAATGGGTCTGGAGGGGAGAAGGTTGACCGGAACAATGGAAGGAAGGTGAAATAATTCCAATAATAAAGAAAGGAGAAGGGCGAGAGGTGAAGGTAATCTTTCTGTAATCAGAGGAATAACAATTATGTCCTCGATGTACAAGATCTACACAGCGATACTAGCTGAAAGGATAAGGAAGGAGGTAGAAACAAAGAATTTGATTCCCAATAATCAAGCAAGATTTAGAAAAGGAATGGGGACGATGGACCGAATATTTGCATTGAACTACTTGGGAATAGTAAATAGACAACTAGAAAAGAAGAAAGGAAAGATGACAGTATTATACATAGATTTGAAAGCGGCGTTTGACTCATTTGTCAGTGGACAAAAAAGTATTAATTAAGGCGATGAAAGAGAGAGGAGTAAGGCAGAGACTAATAGATAGGGTTGAAGAGATACTGAGAATGGAAAGAGAGAGTGGAGGAACATTCTGGATGGCGAAAGGTGTAAGACAAGAGTGCCCGTTGAGTCCGATACTTTTTAATATATTAATAGCGGATATGGAAGACTATATGAAGAAAGGCGGATGGGGAGGTGTGAAACTGAGAAAGGAGAAAATATACACATTAATATATGTAGATGATGTAGCGCTGATGGCGGAGGAGGAACAAGACATGAGATCGATGAGCAGGCTAAAGGGATACCTAGACAGGAAGGGATTAACATTGAGTATAGAGAAAACAAAAATAATGAGATTCAGAAAGGGCGGAGAAAGGAAGGAAAAGTATGATTGGAAATGGAAAGGAAAGAAATTAGAAGAAGTTAAGGAATTCAAATACCTTGGATACACATTGAAGGAAAATGGGGGACAAGAGGCGCACATTAGAGAGAGAAGAAAGGCGGCAAGAGAAATGAGGGAAGTTTGGGGGATAGGGAAAAAAATGTGAAAAGAGAGGATTGGAAAAGAAGGATCTTGTTATACGACACTTTGATATGTACGGTGATGAGATACGGGGCAGAAATATAGGGATAGAAAAAAAAGGAGGTAGAAGGTATACAAGAGAGATGTCTCAGATGGGTATTTGGTCTAAACTGAAGGACACCAGGATATATAGTGAGAGATGAAGTGGATAAAGAAAAGATGAAAGGCAGAGCAAGTAAGAGAGCATGGAAATTTGAAAAAAAGCTAGAAAAGAGCAATGAAGAGGGAACAGCGAGGAAATCTCTGGAAGAAATGAAAAAGAGATAAAAGAAGGGGAAAATAATAGGAAGGTGGGAGCAAGAAAGAAAGAATTACCTAAAAAAGTTGGGGGGGAGAGTTGAAGAATTGAAAAGTAAAATTTGGGAAAACAAAGAGAAATTGAAACAAAAGCAAGAAAGAATAGAAAAGATCGTGTGTTCGAGATACAACCGGTGGTATAAGGTTATAAGAAAAGACGGGATTCCGGAATACTTAAAGAAGGACTGGGAGGAAACAAGGAGGAGTAGGATTGCAAAGTTTAGACTCGGTAATGAGGTTAGGGAAGAACTGTATTGAAAAAATCAGGAGAACAGAAGGTGTAGGATGTGTGGGAGGGAAGAGGAAACATGGAAACACATATGGAAGGAGTGTACAAGATGGAAGAAGTGGGATGGAGAGGGGTGGCAGGAAGTGGTGGAAAGGTTACTGGGAGAAAATGAGAGGGAGAGAAGTGGATGAAAGCGATAGAGGAAATAAAACAGGATGGAGGGAGGAGAATGGAGGAGGTGGATGAGAGAATGGTATGAACGAAAAGGAAGGTTGGCAAAGGAAACGGAAGTTCTAGGGGAGAAAAACGGATTGTGTTTAGAGATAAGATAGATTTAAAAACAAATATATAAGCGTATATAAGCGAATAAGCGAGCGAGCAAAAAAACAAGTAAGCAAATAGGCGAAAAGAAGGATAAGGACAAGGCTGTGCGAAACGTGTATGTGTGTACAGGCAAGAAATTGGATTAAGCAAAAATTGTAAAGGGTTGGGTACGTCCCTATAAAACGCCACATGTATTATGGCCAGGTCGGGATAGAAAGCACGAGTGTTATGTGCAGGGTTGTGTACGTCCTTTCCAAACGCCAATGCGTATGATTGTTGGTAGATGATGTAAGATTGTAAGTTGTACAGGGTTGAATACGTCCCTACAAAACGCCTTTTTAGAACCTTTTGGGGTAATAAAGTATCCTATTTAATCTAATAGACACCCTTCAAATTGTACTTAAACCGAAAACCCCGACAGAAGCTCTGCAATTCATGCTGAGGAATTTTATGTCCAAAAGATTATATACGAATATGCGGTTAGAGTCCAAGTTATTTGGAGCAGACATTTGGCCAACGTATAATATCGTAAGAAAAGTTAAATTACAATGTAGACCATTAAAAAAAAACATTGTTATAAGTGAGACGAAAGCAGATATATCCGTCCAATCTCTATTAGAACATACAGCACGAAGACTAGTTGAATTGCAATACGATGTAATAGTTCAAGATATGCAAAATAATAGTGTTTCTGTTACGGAAGCCGTTTTAATATGTTTATAGGAATTTGATGGTAACTCTGGTTACTTTGCTTATAAGCAATCATATTCATCTACAAATAAAAATCTAAATAAGGACAAAAACCTATTTGTTACTTCTATGATTTCGCTGCGATTGTCAACAACTAACGCAATTTTGTGGAACAACTGTATCTCTCAATCTACAAGCTTTTGCAGACCTATTTCATTATACTTTGTCCGGGAATCGCGGGACGTTGTTTTAAAACAGAAAAGTGACATTGAGGAGCAAATAAGAAATCTAAAAATTGTAGAAATTAAACTCGGCAATGTTTACTGTATTCGTATACATTTTTCACTATTTTTAACATTAATAGATGAAAAAGTGTTGAATATTATCACAAACACTAAATCGATGCAGACTTGCCCAATTTGCCATGCGACTCCTAAGCAATTTAATAATATTCCAAACATACATAAGCAGACAAATATCTTTTTGCCTGATCCCAATTCACTGCAGTATGGTATCAGTCCTTTTTATGCGTAGATAAGAATCTTCGAATGTGTTATACATATTTTGTATAGACTAGATATAAAGGTCTGGCAAGTGAGAAGTAACAAACACAGAGCCATTTTCACGGAACGAAAAAAGTTAATTCAACAAATCCTTTGTGAAAAAAAGGGTTTAATTGTGGATAAACCAAAAACCGGGGGCTATGGCACTACTAATAACGGAAATACGGCACAGCGAGTTTTCGAAAATCCAAATCTCCTTGCCCAATATCTTAATTTCAACTGTCAATTACTTTGTAACTTAAAGACAATCTTAGTCGCTTTATCATGTCACCTTTCAGTAAATCCAGATTTGACGAATTTTGTACGATAACACAATAACTGCTCAAATTTATGTCAATCAGTACTTTTGGTTACCTATGCCTTTGACTCTGCATAAAATTCTTATGCACAGTGCTGAGATTATAAGGACAAGCGTATTACCTATTGGAATGCTGGGCGAGAAAAAGTCTGAAGCACGTAATAAGCACTACAAAAATTATAGACGGTTTTTGTTGTGTTTGCTACGGAGAGAGTAAAGTGGGTTCACTGTGAGGCGTAATTATATTCGAGATCTTTCTTTTATTCAGAGAGCGTGTGTTATGAGTACAACGGTTCATGGAGAATTGCTATAGTGCTACCACCGCTAGTCGGCTAGTGATAAAAATAGGAGGAGCGAAAAGAAAGACTCTGATTGGCTGTGAGCGTTAATGTGTGTGTGTGTGTCTGTGTTTGTGTAAGGCGGTCGGTTCAAAAATAAAATAGTTTTATAGTAGACAATACTCTCATGAAGTAAATGAATACATTGGATCCGATAATAGCAACTGTAAAACTTAAATCGCAAATTAACAAGAGCAAAGAGCTATTACTTTTACAGGACGTAGGAGATTTGCTATACGTTTTTTATATCGAAGCAACGCCGACAAGCAGTAATAATAATGAAACAAATGATAGCATGTCAGGGATTTTCCTAACTTTTCAAGTTTTAGATGATATGATATTATCAGATGATGAAGAGATAGAGAAGCACAGAATTTTCAGGCAAACATGAAGAATCTAATACCAAAGAAGACTCTCTTTAAATGATGTATTATGTGCTTAAAAGCATTCGGATTTGTGAGAGGCGAGGGGACTCACTCAAATAAAACACCCCATAGTGAGAGGCAAGGGGACTCACTCAAATAAAGCACCCCGAGTAGCGAGAAGCAAGGGGACTCACTCAAATAAAGCACCCCGAGTAGTAAGAGGCAAGGGGACTGACTCAAATAAAGCACCTTGAATAGTGAGAGGCAAGGGGACTTGCTCAAATAAAGCACCCCAATTTACCGATACGGTAATTAATGGGTCTGAAATCGCACTGTAACCTCCTCGTGGTAGGCCCTAGCAACTAGGGATGATGCGTGGCTCAGTGCCTACGCGAGTGATTAGTAACACCAAGGTCCGTGGTTCAAACCCAACCTTCGTCCCATATATACTTCATTAAAAAGTTTTTTTCCGATTAAGATTCTTATAGATTAATAGTCTGCATAATTGGGAATCGGAAAGGATTCACAATCTGCAAGGTTTAAGATTCGTAAAGAATCAAAAGAATGAGACATTTTTTTAGTTAAATGCCATATAACTTAAAAAAAAGAACCCTAGTGGTCCAATAGTTGACGGCACGTTAAATATCCCAAAGTTTTTTTTTTCCCTGAAAACTACAGAGTTTGTAGGCAAACTGCAGGCGTTTAAATTAAAAAACTTTATTTTGTAAATTTGATAGTCATTGTATTACATCTGCTATCTTAAATTTTAAATTTTGGGTGTCAGATTCGTTATCAGCGACCCCAAAAACTCTAGTACTGACTGTCACGCATATTCGATCAAAAAAGTAGTTTTAGTCGCCATATTGGATCCGCCATTTTGAATTTACACTTTTTGACATCAGATTTGGAATCAGCGACCCCAAAAACCCTTTATACCGACTGTCATGCATATTCGATCAAAAACAGTAGTTTTAGTCGCCATATTGGATCCGCCATTTTTAATTTACACTTTTTGACATCAGATTCGGAATCAGCGACTCTAAAAACCTTTTAGTACCGACTGTCATGCATATTTAATCAAAAAAAGTAGTTTTAGTCGCCATATTGGGTTTGCCATTTTAAATTTACAGTTTTTGACATCTGATTCGGAATCAGCGACCCCAAAAACCTATAGAATACATGTTTAAAAAAGATTAGTTTACTTTATTAATTTTGGCCACTGTTTTCGGGTCCTTGGCCCACTGTGGGGTGCAGTGGACCTTGTTTTGCATAGATAGTTCTCTGGACAGCTTTGTACTTTTTACGCAAAACAAAATTCACCCCTCCCCCCTGCTTATAAGGCAAAACGAGGTCATTGTACGGTTAAGGTTTTCAACTTTTCACGCGAACCAACGTCCACCCCCACTCACCCCTGCTTGCGGGGGAGAAGCGGTAGCTCGTTCCCCCGCCTACATATATATCAGCAAATTACTTCCTTCAGTACTGACACAAACTTGTATATTTCTTAAACTTTTTTTGTTCATAACTTTTAAATAAGCAATGACCGATGATTAAGTTATAAGGAAAAGTTGCTCAGGATCATGTTCTTGACAACATATGTCAAGATTATTGGAGGTTTCTCCCCTTATCTTCATTTTTACCCTTTTTTATGCTAACTATTCTCTACTTTAACAAAAAGACTGTTCAATATATGAACAATTCACTACTTTAAATAACTTTCCTTCGTTCATACATGTACTATTTCCACATACATTAGTCGTTTGTACCTTTTAATACTCAAAATAACTGCTATATTTTTCAAACTTTTTTGTTAATAAGTTTTTAATGAAGAACGGCTAAGTTATAAGGAAAAGCACTTTACAACATATGTCAAGGTCAAGTTTATTGGGGCTGGTTCCCCTGTACTAAATAATTACTCGTAAATCTGTTTTATTTTAATTATCAGAAAAACTTAATTACATATTCTAAATGATAAATATTTTCTTTTACACAGTACGAGCGACGGAAAAGGTCAGTGACCTTGAACTTCTTCAAAGTTAAGGTCAACATTAAGATAGGTCAAAAGTCATTTGGAGCTGACTGTGTAAGAGTCTCCCTACAAGACTCTCGTATGCTAACGTAGCTTAACGTAACGTGAGTCAACGCACAAAAAATCGGTTACAATTTTACGGTTATACGTTTCTTGTGCGTTAATTCACGTTACGTTTCGTTACGCTACCATACGAGAGTCTTGTGCGGCTCTGAAGAAAAATATGGTAATTATTTACTTTAGGGGACACCACACCGATGATTTTGAGCTTCACATATGTTGTCAAAAACATGACCCTGAGTAACTTTTCCTTATAAGTTACTCGGCAGTCATTGCTTATTTAAAAGTTATGGACAAAAAAGTTTGAGAAATATAACAGTTTGTCAGTGCTAAGAAAAGTAATTTACTGATATGTGTGTATGGACAGTACACATGTAGGCGGGGGTGGGTGGAGGTAGACCTGAGTTCACGTAAAAAGTTGAAAATCCGAACCGTACAAATGTTGTGTGAGTGGAAAAGTGTATGTGTGATCCACTCACACAAGATTTTTTGGAGGTGAAGCCCCCCGCACAGGGGCGAAACCCACTGCATCCACGCATACACTTTTCAACCAACACAACAATTGAGTTGGGTTATATAGAATTACATACTATTCATTATATTTTCTTTGTTAATAACTTTTTAATAAGCTACGATCTTTTACTAAAACCTTCACAACATTACTTAAGGTAATGACCTTGACAACATATTTCAAAATTATAAAAAGTGGAGATGGCTCCCTAAATATTTACCATCTTTTTTGTTCAGAATTTTTAAATAAGTAATGACCGCCGATTAAGCATAAGAAAAAGTTGTTCATGTCCTTGGCAATATATATATCCAGCTTAAAGTCATCGGCGTGGTGTACCCTAAAGTAAATAAGATTGTACGTCAGCGCTCTTCTAGCTGCCCGAAGCCGGTTGAGCGCCGAGCGCACACGTACATACACGGCTGCTCACTCGTGTGCGCCATCCAATGACGTGTATAGGGGAGACCGGGGCACCATGAGCCACAAAAATTCAAACTCTGAAAAGTACTTTTAAATAAAAGATTTTTTCTCATTTCTTTTAAAATAATTAAAGCATTATGTACGGGGTATATATATATATATATATATATATATATATATATATATATAATAGTATAGATGACGTTTTGAAGTTGACTCTCCGCTTTCTTTGTGCGTTTGTTTGGCAGTGCTAAACAAAGTATTGTTCGAGTAACACGTCTTTGAAATAGCAGCGCCGATCTAGAATCCCGCCAAATGCGAGATGCGTTCTATCATACGTTTTTCCAATGCAAAAGGTGAGCGCTCACTGTTTATGAGCGACAATTTGTCTGTGAACTTCCGCTGAGCATTCACGTATTGCGTTGGGGAAACGTATGACAAAACGCACCGGGAGCATCCTCTTTGACCACGTTGCAATTGACCACACTCATAGTCCCCTGTGCTTGGAGTTTTTCCATTAGACCAACCAAACAGATATTTTTATTTTAAATCAGCCAGTTGACGACGTGGTCAATTGAGTCCCATTCAACACACCTCGCATTTGACGGGATTCTAGATCGGCGCTGCTATTTCAAAGACGTTAGAGAGCCTTTAATCAGAGTGGCGACATGTAGATACCACTTTTGATTGGTACGCCATGTTTCATTCGTTTCCGCCAGTTTTTCAATCTCAGACTTTATAAATTTTGGATTCTTGTTAAAAAAATTGGAATAAATTAGAAATAGAAAATAGAAAATTAACTATTGCACATTATTTTATTTCACATTTCATAATAGATTTCCATTTTACTTAAAAAAATGATGCATCGCCATGGACTTACTATCATAATATTTTTGGCAATAGTATTCTACGTTTATTTTTAAATTCTAAACGCACAGTAGTAAAGTTTAACAGTTTTGAGCGCAATTTATAACAGTCTGGAATATTTTGTGTGGGAACAGAGTTAAATTTATCAACTAAAAAATTGTGTAAGTTTACATTGCGTAATTTTGGAAAATAAAGACTGTAATATCTATAAATATTTTCTAATTGTAAAAAAAAACTTTAAATGTTGGTTTATTAACAAAATATAACGTATTTGCATTATAACATTTAATTCTCACAAGTTCCAAAAATTAAAAATTTTGTGGTTTTTTTTACCCAACAGATTGCACGCAAGTACAGCATGTGATACATGTTTTTATGATCGATGTCAAACAATATCCTGCAACATTATACAGACAATTCATCTCTTTATTATTATACTCTATTATTTTTATATAATCAAAAGGAGGAATTTGATCAATAATTGTAGGAGATGCATCAAATAAAGAAGAATGAGGAGCCATATTTTCTTTAGACTTCAAATAATCTAAAAAACCAGAAAGATATTCACTATTATCAGTCTGATAATTTCCTGTTAATTTGTAAACATAGATATGGCAATGAGTTTTAAATTATTTTTCAATTGTAAGGAATCTAAAATTACATTTTTATGTCGCAAAAATGAAAACAGATTTTCTATGCAGTCTTGTGTAACACGACCACACAACACAAAGTTAAACTTGCAATGGTTTATTAAATATTGTACCAGATTAATAAATTGACGTTGTAGAAAGTATGATACCTTTTTGTACAGGTTGTAAGGGATGGCCAGCTAGGCCGCAGGTTAGTGAACTAACGGGCAATAGCAAGGCCGGTGTATCAGGATGGGGAATATGAAAGAGAAGTAAAGGGTACTCCTCGTTGCTATGACTCTCTTTATTACGCACTCGGGTACAAAAGATCCGCGGCGACCGCACGCAACTGCTTCGAGCGAACGCCGGAACACGAATGAATACGGTAACCGTCGCTATCGGTCAGTACGCCACATCCGACTCGCGTGGAGGGGGTCAGCCAATCGCCAGTAGGGCGTCGCTGGGGTTGTGTGTTAGGGCGCTGGTGTAGTATGTTAGGGGCACTGGTGTCTTACGGCGCAAGGCGCGCATGCGCGGAGCGCCGCGGTGGCAACGCTTGTAGCGCGGGAAATTCAAACGCCGAATACTACCTTAGAGTACCTTTACAGCTTCGGCCATTCCTGACGGAGCGTTCGTCCTCGAACGTTGTATAGACATACAAATTAAACAAAATTATATAAACCAAAATTAAAGTGTTATACATTATAAGCGGGAATACAAAATTTTGAGCTGTAATAAATACAATAAGAAAAGAAAATATTAGTATTACAAAATAACTTAAATTCTAATGACTTGGATAATATCTCAAAATAGAATGAATGTTTAAAATTTTTTTTATGGAATTCAATTTGTTTGAAAGCGCGCGGTAGCGCGAGAAAGCGCGAGGTAGAAGACGACCACAAAAAAAACAGCAAGTCCAAAAATACAGTACAAAAAACAAGGTATTTTTTAATGTTTAAATATATACACGTATTTACAGGAGCTGTGTAAGACAGCGCGCACTGAAGCTATCAGCAAAGCAAAGCGAAAGCAAGTGCGGATTGCAAGGCGCGAAGCGGTACAAGCGGTGTATAAGCGGTCGTATCGGAAGGCGGGTAATTTGCGAGCGAAATCAGTTCCGCAGCGCCGCGGCGGTCCTTTTAACACCTCCGAGGTGAAATTCCCTCCCTGCAGATTTCCCAGAATTTCGGGAGGGTAATTGGCCGTCGGAGCCCTGCGTCATGGAGCCGACGTCACTGGTTTCACGTGACGACCTGACGGGGTCGTCACCTGTTTTCGCGTGCTTTGTGTATAACATGGATCGTTCCTTTGTTCTAGCGTTGTTGTTTGACGTTATTATCGATAACAATGTTAAAATTTCTAGAATGCTAATCCCGAAAGATCCATGCTATACCGAATATTCCCGTGACAACTCTTATGCGACATTTTACGCGAATATTAATTTACTGCAAGCTTGCATGTACTGACATGCAGCCGAACGCGACTTCGTTGCGATGCTAATTGTTGCGATCTCAAACACAATTACTGTCTTCATAATCACTTTCAATATTATTTCTTGGCTCTGGGACTGGTAGCTATTTTTTCATTCTATCTGGAGACAATATAGAATTATACGGTTTTTGTGTATAAGCATAACCTGGTATATCAGTAATGACGTGTCTATTTTTATTAAGCGCTTTGGCAACTAAATATGGACCTCTATACGAAGGCATAATTTTTTTCTCATCGCCTGGTTTTAGCCTATTTTTAATGAACACGTAATCGCCCTGTTTGTACTTTGTTGGTTTTTTGTGTTTTTCGTCATAATACATTTTATTATAACTTTTAATATCATCGATGGCTTGTATCGCTAATTCACGACTTTTATCCCGCTCGGCAATATAATTGAGATCGTAATCTGACAAATTCTTAAGAAAATTTATGAACTTAGTGTCGGGATGTTGATTTAATTCGTAACCTAACAATATTTTAGACGGTGTTGCTTTTAGCGACGAGTGATAGGTATTATTTATGGTGTATTGAACCGCTGATAAATTATCGCTCCACTCTAATAATTCTTTATCTATTTTCGTCAATGATGACTTAACAAATCTATTTATTTGTTCTACTAAACCATTCGCTTGTGGCTGCGCAACAGCGACTAAACGGTGAGAAATATTTTTATCTTTTATAAAGTCGCTAAATTCACGTGAGGTGAAAGCGGTATCTCTATCTGAAACAATAGATCGTGGGTAACCTACGGTATCGAAAATACTAATTAAATGTTTAATCATTTCTTTGGAACTCGTAGTTTTGGTAGCGCTTAACCAAGTGTATCTAGAGAAAGCGTCTACAATGACAAAAGTATGTTTAAAACCTTCTTAAAAAGTTGTAAAGGGACCGCAATGATCGATATGAACGATCTGCATTGGTTGAGTAGGGGTATTTGTAATTTGCATTTCTCCTTCTCTAGCGTTTGACGAAACGTTTGAAATAATACATTGTAAACAATTCTCAATATAATTTTGAACCCTTTTACGAATAGACGGAAACCAATATTGAGACAAAATTCCCTGAATCGTTTTATCAAAACCGCAATGTGACATATTATCGTGATAAATTTTAATTATGTTTGATATCATAGCATCAGGAACAATGAAAAGAGATTTATCTTGACATCTTGTAATTGTCTGAATGTTAACTCTTTTGATAATGAGATGGGCTCTACATGGGCTACTATTCTGCTTAAGGCATCTACATGTTGCATTTTTTTTACCTTTTCGATGAATAATAGTGTAATCGTAATCTTGTAATCTTAAAGTCCAACGTGCAATACGTAGATTGAGTTGAGACTTTTTCATTGTGTAAACTAACGCATTGCAATCAGTAACAATTGTGAAATGAATGCCTGTTAAATAGATTTTAAATTTTTCGACTGATTCAACAATAGCAAGTGTTTCTAATTCGAAACTATGGTAGTTAGCTTCTGCTTTATTAGTTGCTCTACTGAAATATTTGACTGAGGCAAATTTTTTATCATGTTCCTGTAATAAGATTCCTGCTATAGCGATGATGCTAGCATCGGTATGCAATTGTGTAGGTAAATTTGAATTGTAGATTTTCAAAACTGGAGGTGAAATAAGGTTCTCTTTCAACGTGTTAAAGGCAATAAGACAATTCTCGTCAAATTTAAAAATTGTATCTTTTCTAAGCAAATTGTGCAAAGGTTTAGCAATAGATGCATAATTTTCAATGAATTTTCTAAAATAGCTGGTAAGATCAATAAATTCTTGAACTTGTTCTCTTTTATGAGAAATAAAAAAATCTTTGACTTTTTGTATGTGTTGAGGACTTAGCTCGATGCCTTTTTCCGAGACTATGTATCCCAAGTATTCAATAGATTTTTTGAAAAATTTACATTTATTCCAATTTAAAATGAATTGGTAGCTTTTGAGAACTAATAAAATCTCTTTTAAAACTTTAAAATTTTCTTCTACTGAACCTGTAGCAATAAGTATCGTCTATATATACAAAGACTACTCCTAACAAAATCCATTTCTTTAACAATTTAATCACTCTTTTTTGAAATTTTCTCGGAGCTTTACAATATCCGAAAGGTAATTTTACAAACTCGTATTGACCATCTGGCGTGGCAAACGCAAAATATTTGGTTGAATCCGGATGAACTGATATTAGATAAAAGCTGTCTTTTAAATCTATAACACCGTGAAAACTTTTTTACCGTGTAATCTAGATAAATGATCCTCAATCACTGGAAAAGGAGAATGTTCTCTAAGAACTTTTTCATTTAAAGATCTTAAATCAATGCATAAACGAATCGAACCATCTTTTTTTTTAACCGGAACAATTCTAGCGCAGTAGGGAGATTCGCTTTCTTGGATGATACCTCTTTCAAGAAAATTTTCTACAATTTTCCGAATTTGCTCGCGCTTTGACCAGGCTAAACGTCGTGGCGCAAAAGCGTAAACGAAATCGTCTTTCAATTTGACCCGAACAAAATAATTGTCTTCCACTAAGGGAACATCTGTGTTTTCGACTTCTTGAATAAGATTTAATAATTTCTTTTTTTACAGAATCACTAAAATCAATCTTAACGTCTTCTAAAACCGGTTTGTTTTCTTTAATGTTATTTTCTATTACTTGCACGAATGCAATTTCGAAAAATAGTTTAACTCTTTCTTCGTTTTCTTCGCACGAAGGATCGATCGTTACAACAATTTTATGTTTTTCTAAAAAGTCGCAACCTATAACGATATCTACGTTTAACGGTTTATCTTTCAATACGTGTAATTTAATGGAACCTAAGAAATCTGGCAACTCTTTGAGTTCAACAGTAGAATTTATACTACCTTTAATATTAATAGGTATATCGTTTATTGCTTTATACAAAGTGACTGAATTTAAAACCAAATTGTCTGAAAAAAAATTTTTAAACACAGGAAAAGTGATAAACGAGATTGGGCTACCCGTATCTAACAACGGAACTAAATTACCTAGCTTATCATTAATCTTTGTTACCTCAAGTCGATTATTTTTCGTGACAATTTTCTTATTTTCTTTTACAAACGCTATACAATCGGGAGTAGAGTCGGCTTCTGTCGACGGGACGTCAGCAATTGCAGCAACTGTAGGGCTCGGCTGCTGAGGTTTCGGAACTGACTCGTTCCTTTTCAGCTTACGGCACTCTTTCTTGAGGTGTCCTTTTAGACGACAATATGTGCAAAATGCTTTTGACGAGCTTTCCTTGGTTTTCGCTTGAAGATCCTTGGTCGATGAGTCATCACTTTGAGACTTGTCCGATTTTGATTTATCGGGCTTCTCAAACTTAAATTTAAATGTTGGCGATTTCTTATGCGTGTTGCGACATGTGGTCGTAACGTGGTGCATTATCTCGAGAAAATCGTCGAGTGAATTTGCTTGAATAGCCGCTGCTGTGTGTTTAGCGGCTGAGTCCGTTATACCCGCTATCTGACAATGAATAACACTGTCGTCGTTTAAGTTCAAGCACTGCAGGATTGCTATCTTCTCCATGGCGTATTCCTAGAAACTTTCCTTGTATTGTAGCCATCTTCGGGCGTTGGCTTTTTCCATAACATCCACGAAAAGTATTCTTCTTTTGAAGCGTTTCATGAAAGCAGATTTAAAGTCCGTCCACGAATGACTTACTGTCTCAGGACTCAAATCAAGCCATCTGCGTGCTGTCTTCTGTAATTTGGATGAGGCTGCTGTTAACATAGCAACCGCTGGCAAATTATGAGCGTTGGCGATGCCTTCGATTTTACGAATCCATATTTCAACATTTTCTTGTTCGGATCCGCTGAACGGAGGAATTTGTGATGTCAAGAACTTTGATGCGTTCGTCGACAATGTCAAGAATTCAGACATTTGCGAGTTGAAACTTTGAGGCGTCTCATTTGCTGGGCCTCGCCGACGGTCATTCTCTATACAAGAGAGTAATCGATCTACACTTTCCTGATGTAGTCTGTCTCGCTCCTGTTGTGTCCTCATTTGCGTCGCGACCAAATCGCATAGCTGAGCAACGACTGTATCTCTGCTCGAATTTGGCTGGAGAGTTACCGGAGGATTTGTTTGTTCCTCTCGCGTGAAACCCAGAAACGGTGGTGTCGATGTGTGATCCGCCGGTGTTGAAGAACCGAAGGCTTGCTGTATTTCCACAGAAGCTAATATATTACGAATTCTTCTTTCCTCTAAATCGATAAGTAAATCCATGCACCGATTGTGATTGTCGGGCACAGTTTGAAATACTTGTCCGCGTAGTTCTTCTTGTATTTGCGGCAGTGTGAGTTTCTCTAACCGCTCGCGCGTGTACATCTTGAGTCTTCTATCGAACAGTCGAACTTGCTCGAACTCGAACGCACTGCGTCAAAGCTTGTTTAAACTTGTCCGTACCGGTCATGCGCTCGTGTACCAAGATGGCGGCTATACGAGGCGTAGAACGCGGGAACGGCGAAAATGGCGCGCACTTCTCACGCACTCGAATCGTGAAAGTTCGAGAATGAATTTTCTCGGACCGAATGTATTTGCACTTCTGACCGGCACTGCTGTCAGCGATATGTAACTTGATGTTCGAATTCCGCACAGCGTTAGCAACGGCAGGACGAGTTGTCGTACGACGCGACGATATGCTCTCGAATGTTCGAAAAATGCGCACGGCACTTGGTGACCGCGGTGTAATGTCCGCGAATAATTTCCGCTCGGCACTCAGCAACGGCGAGAAATGTTTGCGTGATTTTCCGCACAGCTCTCAGCAACGGCGAGAATGATTGAACTTCCGCACAGCTTCTGGCAACGGCGAGAATGTTCGGGATCAGTTTCCCGCACAACTCTTGCAACGGCGAGAATGATCGAAAACGATTTCTCACACAGCCCTCGGCGACGGCGAGCATGTTCGAGAATGTTCGAGAACGCCCTCCCGTACCGCGTGTATCGGCAAGAGTCGCTCGAGAAACTTCCGCACAGCTTCCGCGACGGCGAGAATTCCACTCAGCACGTGGCAACGGCGAAACTCGCTTGGCACTTATCAACGGCGAAAGGTAAATTATCGCGCACGAATGTAACGCGTTTTATTCCCGCGGAACCGTCTCGGAACCGAAGGGTGAAACCGAATGCTCAAGAACGCGACGATCGAGGAGATCTATCCCATTTCTGAACTGTAAGAGATGGCCGGCTAGGCCGCAGGTTAGGGATCTAACGGGCAGTAGCAAGACCGGTGTATAAAGATGGGGAATATGAAGGCGAAGTAAAGGGTACTCCTCGTTGCTATGACTCTCTTTATTACGCACTCGGGTACAAAAGATCTGCGGCGACCGCACGCGACTGCTTCGAGCGAACGCCGAAACACGAATGAATACAGGGTACGGACTTTTCCGTACTAGTTTGTCGTCTAGCGTTTCAACGCCATCTATTTTGGCTTACTCGTGAAAATGGAACTACGTAGCAAAATGGCGCAATCCGTCGGTAAAAATGCGCAACGTTTTAGTATTTATAGGGCCAAAGAAAGAGACAAAGAATGAGTTTCGAAGGATTACGTTAATCGGAGATGGTGAAAAACTGGCCCTTACATTTATTATTAAAATAAAAAATTAAATTATTTTAAAAAAATATAATATATAAATATAGGATATTGAAATGAGTAAAAAAGTTATTATTTACGTTTTATAAATGTTTTTATTGTTGTTATACAACTTTGCGTGTAATAAAATTATAATACAATAATATTATTGGCCTATACTACTACTACTAAACAAAATTTTTTTTTGCGTAAACGGGATTTTGTAGTAACTTATGATAATTTACTCCGCGTAAACGAGTGCATTATCATAAGTTATTATAGAAGTAACGCTCGCATAAACGTAGTACTACTTTACATCCAATGTTTACATCCAAAGCCTGTGAGGATTGCATACGAAATAATAAATAGTGTAAAGGATTCAAATCGTTTAATTATTTCATATGCAATTTTTAATTGAACAAAATGGATAATTGTTGAATAATTTAAGATCGCTGTTTCACACATTTTCTTTATAAACAAATACGAAATGTGTGAAAGTGACAGAAAAACTTAATTATAAAAAGGATGCGGTGGCCGTTGGCTAGTTGTACCTCTTCTTCGTCGGGGATGATCGTGAAGCCTAGGTTTTGCGCGAGTCGCGCGGTGTTCTCGTTTACAAATGAGATTTCGGATCCCGTATCGAGCAGTTTACCTGGATGTCGAGGTGCGGCCGCGGAAAAAATTTTACGTCGAGGACCGGGGAGCGGCCGGGGCTTCCGCGGTCCCGGCGGCGTTTCCCGGCGGGGGATAGCAGTCCTTGGTGAGTACCCCATCCTTGCCGCACTGGGAACAGAACTTTTGTGCGGGTCGACGGCAATCGAATCGTGTGTGTCTCCGTTGTTTGCACCTCCAGCAGCATTCCCGTCAGTTGTACGCGGCGGCGGCGATTGGCGTTTCGGCGGTATTGGTTTTCGCGGGGGCGCGTTTCTTTTGATTTTGCTGAAGCCTCTCGTATTCGCTGGCTCGCTGCTGGAGGTCGCGAGGGTTATTGACGTCGCCCCGCCAGATGCGGCTCTGGTAGTCGGGGTGCAAATTTTCATATAATTGCTCGACTTGCTCCTCGGAGGAGTATCCCCCCGCTCGTCGCATGAGCGTGAGTAGGTGTGTCGCGTATTTCATGTAGGCCTTCCCGTCCCTTTGCGTACGGTCGCGGATCTCGTTAACAAGCTGTAAGCGGTACCGGCGCGGTAAGAATGTTTCCTTAAAGTCCGCGATAAAGTCGTACCAATCGAACCATCCGTTGCGGTTGTTACGGTACCAGAGAAGCGCGTCTCCTCGCAGAAATTCGGGTAATCCGCGGAGCCAGTGATGTTCACGCCCGCGAGACTCCCTACGCGAACGAGGCTCTCAAGCGAGCCCCTCAATCTCGATTTAGATAGGCGCGACCACGCGGTGACGCCAATCCGCCCCCGCCTCGATCCCTCAATTCCGAACGCACGGCGATTCTTATACGCACGACATGAACGATTATTATTCACCCGACATAACAATTCTCACAAACCCGACATCAACGATTCGCACACACACGACACAATATACGCAACGCCACGCAATGGCGCGCTCGCGAGATTCTTCCTCGAGCAGGCGCGACGATATTTGCCTGCGCACGCGACGTAAAATATCCGCGAAGCTCGCGATGCACCACAAGGTGCCCGGTACGGTCCCTCCCGACACGCACACGGGACTTCCGTACACGACACGCAACAATATACCCGAATACGCTACTTTAAACACAATAGGCACCGGAGCGTATCGCCCGCGGCACGCCGCCGTCCACGATTCACAAAACACGCACAGTGATAGCCACGAATTGACTGCCGATCGTACGCGAGCTTTCGAGTAGGGCTTTCAGAAATGTTTCTGGCTACGATCTTGGCCGGCCATGGGCCTGCGATCCCGACAAACAGCCGCGATAATCTTCCCGGCACCCACGACGGCGGGAGCCGGTACCTAAATACGACACGTAATCAGGCCGATTCACACGGTAATCTATTCGATATACACGACCGAGATCGAGCCCACAATTACTTGGTAGCACCGGAGTGGAGATCTTACAAGTCTGGCTGCTCGCTGCTGCTCGGCGGCGTCGGGGTGCTCGTCCAGGGGTGGCTCTTCGTTAGCCCCAATCGACAGTGAGGAGTGGTCGGTTCGGCGGGACTACGCTGGGCACCCGCACTTGCGCCCTCAAACTCGCGATTCTTCCGCCCCGCCGATTGGTCGTGTGTGTGTCGCCCTGTTCGCGACGTTGCAGACGATTTCCGCCATTTTCCCGCGGCCCGTTTGATTTGGCTGCTGGTTGTGCGCGAGCCCCTCGCGGTTTCCCGCCCGGCTGGCCAAGCCGTGGCGGCGCCGCTCGGCCCTCGGGGCGCCGTCGGGTGAAGTGTGCGGGTCGTCCACCCGCGCTGCAGTCGCGGTAGTGCACCCGTGTTTATGCTGCGGCGGGGCCGTGTTACGCTGTGCGAGACATTCCTGGCGCTTCCCCAGCGTCAGGTCCCGGTAGCCCGCCCGTTGGTCCGACCACTCTGCCGTACGTCCTCCGAGCGCCCGTTCTGCCCTCGTCGCGACTATTGTCGTTACATTCGGTCAGCGATTCCATGCTCCAGCACCACCTGTCATCCCTACGAAACTTAGCGTAAAAAGGTTAGTTAACGCAAGTAGCCCTTTCTCGACTCGAGTCGAGGCGCCATCCCTGACCTTTCCCCCGGCCGAGCTACCGTCTGGGCGGAGGACGTGACAAATGTCACGTCACAGCGCAAAAGGCCAAAGCGAGAGGCTGACGCAACGTTTCAGCAACGTTCAAAGACGACACACGAGGTACGTCCGTAGAAGATAGACGGAGGAAACGCCAGTCGTCGACTCTAAAAAATAGAACGACAACAATGACATTAATTTGTGCCGATTCCGCTGGATTTACTTATTTTTGAATTATGATAACTAACTTACCAATATTCTCCGTTCTTTTGGAATGTGGAAGTGGAATGCGTAAAAGACCAAAGCGAGAGGCTGACGCAATGTTTCAACGTTTCAGGATGATACACGAGACACATCTATGTACACATCCATACCGCACAAGATGACCGATCGTTGATTTTGAACACTTACATTACACAAGAAAATTCGACAATAACTCGTGTCGCGATCAGTCGCGATGCTCGTGATTGCTCGCCCGTTGCTGCCCGTTACGTATGTACGTGACGACGTGACCTACGTGACTCGGCCACTCGGCTCACGTGACTGATTCAACTGACGCCATATTGAATTTTGGCTACGTAGTTCCATTTTTACGAGTGACCCATATTAGATGGCACTGAAACGCTAGACGACGAATTGTACGGGAGAGTACGGACCCTGAATAAATACGGTAACCGTCGCTACCGGTCAGTACGCCACATCCGACTCGCGTGGAGGGGGTCAGCCAATCGCCACGTAGGGCGTCGCTGGGGTTGTGTGTTAGGGCGCTGGTGTAGTATGTTAGGGGCGCTGGTGTCTTACGGCGCGAGGCGCGCATGCGCGGAGCGCCGCGGTGGCAACGCTTGTAGCGCGGGAAATTTAAACGCCGAATACTACCTTAGAGTACCTTTACAAGGTTTAAATATTTCTTTTTTGCCTATTTTTATTTTCGTAAAAAAATCAATCATCTCACGAAGAAAAGAAATGCTAGCATTGTATTTTTCTTTGTTTTTTTGTACCTAATGCTGTACAACATGATCTAGAAGTCATCATTGAGAACCACTTGGATATCTGTTCAACAAACCACGCGGTGGTACGATATTCCTGTTTATTATTTTCATTTGCTAAAAATTGTAATGAACTACTGACATGGAGTGAGAAAACATTTTTTGCTTTGTTTACACGCATCTTATTGTAAGTATTAGTACATTTAATATCATCGTAACGTAATCTAGGTGTTAGAAAAAATTCTAGGTTTTTTTGAGACTCAATTAATTCATTGAAATGTTCAACTTTAACTATATTAGATGGTAATTTGTATTTAATAACAAATTCCTCTGGCAAGACAAAAAATTTATTTGTAAGCAATGATTCTTTTAAATTTTTCAAGAGATGTGGTACATCTGCAATAAAATATAAAAACCTATAAGGATTACAAGAATGGAGGGTACAATTTATAACGTCAGAGTAACGTCCCACACTTATTCCACAAGATTTCCATACCTTATCTGGGTAAGATTTCCATACGTAAATTATCTGAAAAATTATATCTTTTACAGTTTCTTCATTAAATAAGTCCCCTGTAAAACAATATCCTACAACATGCTTCCATCGACTAGCTGTACCCGTCAGCATAAATGTTAAAGCATGCGTTGCTATACCTTCTTCATGTGGAAGCGTTATATTTCCAAGTAATGTTTTTGTTGAAGAATCATAAACATTTTGGTGTTATGCTTATTTCATCAAAAACAAGTCTACATTCTTTATCAATATCATTTTGAAAATGACTAACTTTTAATTGCAAAAAATCAAATATATCGCTTGAAATACCACTCTCAAATTTCAAATTTTCTAACTTTCGTTGTAAAATGCGCAAACTTGGAAATGGCATTTTTTGTTAAAAAAGTTCTTTGTATCCACTAGTACCACAAGTAAACCTCAATTTAAGTGCACATTGAATAGTTTTATTAAACCAATATTTTGTTCTTCGAAGTTTTGTTAATAAAGCTTTTATTTGATCCTCGTTAAATACCTCTTTTAAAGCATTTTTATACTTATTATTCGAAATTTTACTTTCGAAACTTTGTACTCTAGATCTAATGCCTTGTTTTTTTGTGCAAAAGAGTTAAATAGATTTGCATTTTTTAATTTATTTTTTTAACTTTTTATTTTCATTTCTTTTTTTTGCATCGATTTCAATTTTATCTAAAGTACTTGCTGTATTGATTATTGATGATATATTAGAGAAAGGTTCAATAGTTTCATTATTGATTATTGATGAAGTATTAGAGGGAGGATTAATAGTTTCATTTATAATTATTTAAAAAAATATAGCAGGGGAGACCGGGGTGAAGTCGGCCCTTTTTTCGGGGCCAATTTTTAACAACAAAATAAATCATTTTAGTGAAATATAATATACCATTGTAAAGAGTGAACCTTTTGCTGCAAAATTTATACAGGCATTTTTGGTTTACGTCGCTTTGTTCAACCGGTATCAAGAGACACGGTAGTGTCTCGTGCCAAGTACACGCGGAGCGAACAAGTTCTAAGTAGGCTTGATCAATAACTTGGGGTCCAATTAGGGGGAGGTTTTTCTTATAATATTCCGCTACGTGCCCTACTAGCAGAGATATTGCGACGCAAAGTCTAAATGTGTGTGAAAAATTTTTAAGATACTCCTTCCTCCTAACTAGGGACCCTCTAGTAAGGGATGAGCAAACACGCCGGATACGCCGCCATTCAAGGGTCAGAAGCAATCGCCGCGCGATGTTTCAAACTGTGTTCGCAGCAATAAGGTCTTTAAAAAACAATAACTACAAATAAAGGAATAAAGGAATAAAGAACAAAACATATATTTGTTTTAAACAGACACAATACAATACATTAATATAATATACTTCACATTAATAAAAACGAAGCAAAATAAACTGTTTGAAATAAAACAATTAATATATAAATTAATATATATTATTGCACGTTCGAATGCATAGCCATTGTTTTACTATTTCTAATATTCTTCCTCTTTGAACTCTTATTCTGGGATGCAATTCTTAATCTAAACGTAGTATATCTATTAATAATTTTCTTTTTTAAATTATGACAATCCGGAACAGAGAGAATAAGGAATCTCTTCAAATTTTAAAACAAAGAATTGTTTCACATTTAATTTTGCATGTGAAGAACAGATTGTCTTACAGTAAGCCCGAAATATTTTTTCCATAGACAGGAAATAATTACCCAAGCAGCATTTTGACGTCCGCCCGACGTTAAGATAAACACACTTAACGTTGGTATCCAACGTTTTTGCTACGTCGTTTCAACCCTCTTTTGCACTAATTTGGGGAATCAAATTTAGGTTGTACCAACGTTGGAATCCGACTTATATAAGTTAAATTGAGGTTACATTTTTTCCACCAGTTTTAACGTTGGTATGTAAACTTTGATTTTGTACACTCTGCTAGACCTGAGGTTATTTTTTCACAACGTACATTTTAGGTGTAGTTTTCGTGCTTCCATTCAAACTATATGACGGCATTGGTGTAATAAATGTATCATAATACGTACTTATCAATTTAGTACAAATAAAATGGCTTTATAGGAAAAATATAGTTTGCGCAGTCTTTGATATTATTGTAATTTTGCCATAAATACACGAACCCAGCACTGAAATTGTATAACAAAACCCACTTTATTGATAAATGTGGAAATGATAGGTCAAAATTAGACGAATCCTTTCTAAAATATTCCAATTTACTAAATATTCTAATAAATAACTAAAATTTTCCAAAATGTAGATTTTAATTTTTTTTCATCAAAATTACTTTTAAGATAAATATGTTGTCAAAACTTTAACAACAGATATTATATAAATGCTTTAAATTGTTAATAAAGTGCGTTAAAAAATTTAAATCTAAATATACTGGAAAATGGCGGATTATTTGCCTTCCTCTTTGAGGAATGAAAATGGCGAAGTCAGCGTTCCACACTATATCAAACTTTACGTAGTAAAAGGTGCAATAAATTCTACTAAAATTTGTCTTTTCGTATAAAATAATTAACTTTTTCCGACTTTTCCAAACTAAGTAGTATACCACTGTAGGCAAAATTGTACCTATATTGACTAAAAGTCTTAACAAGGTCGCCAAACTGACTTAACATATCGATAAAGTATTAATTAGTTGAAAATTCTATACTAGATTTGTGAATGAGTCGTATATCTTAACCAAATCCGACCTATGCAATACCATCTATATGGTGATCTAGAGCATGGTTATGGCAGCCGTGCAGCCGAGCGAACGCGCTCTCGAGCTGTGAACCGCGCGGCGCGCGCGCGTTATTTCCCGACGACGCGACGATAACCGCGTGAGATGAGATGGACCGGTTCGGCCGTGGATCGTCAACATTCGTCGCATAGTCCTCGTAGCTCACGCACGACGCCGCGAATTGCCGTCGACGATGCCCGCTTGACGCAGCAGTAATCTGCTCTACATTTTTTTTGGCAGAATTTGTTACCATTTCTCGCGATTTCTTAACGTCAGTCAGAAATGACCACAGGCGACGTTTCACAACGTTAGCGTTTTACAACGTTTGATAACAAAACGTTGGTTTACGTTGGGAATTACGTATTGAAGTCGCTCGAAAAGTGTAGTGCAGAGTATAACGTCAGGCGAACGTTAAATATCTTAACGTCGGGTAATAGGACTTAAACTGTTTCGAATTTGACGTTGGGAAAGTGATAAAAAAAGCACGTCGTAATTTTAACGTTTAGACAACGTCCAAAAAACGTTAGTAATTATAAGTTACATTTTATAACTTTCTTGAACCGCTTACAACGTTGTGATTAGTAGAAAAGTAGTCCTTAGTCGGAAAGTTAACCGAAAAATGCTGCTTGGGTAAATGTTGTATTATCAACAAAAATAAAGTATCTTTTTTACTTTTCTTTTTTATACGAATTAGCTTTGAATAATGAAATATTTTTGGCGTTTTAGAACCTGTATATTTTAGACAATCATAACACGTTTTTTAGTTTTTACTAATATTACCTACTATATATATATCCAGCTATATAATGTAATCCATTTAACTCAATATTGTTTAGCTCAATGTTTTTGTGCGGTATACAGGGTGTTCAATATAAAAGTAACCACCCGAATAGGGGGGGTAGATTGGGTCAAACTGAAAAAAAAGTCTCGTACCATTTTGCAAAATTCGCAATAATTAACGAGTTATTAAATAAAACGTCTGAGCGAATGAGCGCACAAGGAGCGATAGAGGTTGGCCTCGGCGGCTGGCTGGGCTGACACGATGCCCGGCGCGCGGCGAGCGGTGGGTGTCGAGAGACGAGCGGCGAGCGGGGCGCGGCGCGGCGCGGCGAATGTCGAGCGACAGATGTTATACACTGCGGCGAAAAAGTATTAGAGCCAGCCCATACTAAACTTACGATAATTCCTTTGCGTAAACGGGATTTTGTGGTAACTTACAATAATTTACTCCGCGTAAACGAGTGAATTATCGTAAGTTACTACAGAAGTAACGCGCTCGCGTAAACGTAGTAACAGTAGGTAGCACACGTATTGCATAGGCATTGCCGTAGCGTCTTACGCCTTAGATAATATTAATTAGTTTAGCTTGAATTATGTGTAATAGAAACATTTAATTTTAGTAAATTTAATTATTTTGCATGTCAAAGTTTACGAGGTTTACCACAAGCTTTACTTTAACTTTTGTTTATGTTAGAATAACTTTAATGGTGCGTGTCCACCATTCATATTCCTAAATAGTACCTAAATAGACATATTCCTAAATAGACATATTCCTAAAGAGTACCTAATAACGGATAATGAATCGCAGCTCTCGGCGAGCGAATTTTTCAAGACCTACTCGCAAATCGACACGACGTTATTTTACTCTCGAAGATCAGCTCGCCAAGCTCGAACGCTGTTCGTATTTTGAGAGCTACATGATGACACAAAGGAACTTATTGAATAATGCGGAAATCATGAACCATTGTAGAATACTATTGTGACAGAAATAAAATTTTTTTTAATTTTTATGTTTTGCAAATAAAGTGCGAAAAATCCATAATTTAAAAAATTAGATAAGAATATTTTTAATACATTCTCTTATTACTTAATCAATAATTAGTTACACTTTAGTTTTACACACTTTGCACGTTTTAGTTACAGCGTTGAAATTAAATACATTTTTACATCGCGAATTAAGTACATTAAAAAAAAAAAAATTATTTAATATTTACATGTAAAAATCTAACATCAAGGTATTTCGCAAACTAAAAACTAAATAATAATATCGCACTATGTATTTCACATCACAATTTGTAAGTCTGTAAAAACTTTTAATTGTTGGGAATCTTCAATCTTAAGCTCTCTAATTTAGAGCAGATCCGACACCTGCGATCAATCCATTGCTTGACCCAGAAGGTTTTTTTGTTGTTATTTAACACCCTTTTTCTTTTTAAAATAATGCTAGTCACTATAGTAGCCGCAAGTCTCTTCGTTTACGAGACATTATGTTATTCTGACACTGCCATTTGAGAGTAATATTTCTGACATTGTATTCTCGCAAGCATCTCGCGGGAATCCGGAGAGTATTCTTTCGGAGAGTTCTCTCAAAACCGTATCCACTTACGTATTTTTTTAGTTGATGTCTGAGAGTGGTGACATCATAATGTCGCGTAAACGAAAAAACTTGCGGCTGCTATAGTGGCTATCATTATTTTAAAAAGGAAAAGGATGTTAAATAGCAACAAAAAGACCTTCTGGGTCAAACAATGGATTGATTGCAGGTGCCGGATCTGCTCTAAATTAGAGAGCTTAAAATTGAAAACTCCCAACAATTAAAAGTTTCTACAGACTTACAAGTTGTGAAGTGGAATACATAGTGCAATATTATTATTTAGTTTTTAGTTTGCGAAATACCTTGATATTAGATTTTTATATGTAAATATTTATTTTCCTTTTTTTTTAAATGTATTTAATTCGCGATGTAAAAATGTATTTAATTTCAACACTGTAACTAAAACGTGCAAACTATGTAAAACTAAAGTGTAACTAATTATTGACCAAGTAATTAGAAAATGTATAAAAAATATTCTTATCTAATTCTTTAAATTATGAATTTTTTTTGCACTTTATTCGCAGAATATAAAAATTTTAAATTTTTTTTTCTGTCACAGTAGTTATAAAGTAACGTTTTCCACAATAGTTCATGATTTCTGCATTGTTCAATAAATTCCTTTGTGTCATCAAAGGAACAAACTTTTGCCATCTTGATTTTTACTCTCAACATGTAGCTTTCAAAATACGAACAGCGTTTGAGCTTGGCGAGCTGATCTCCGAGAGTAAAATAACGTCGTGTCGATTTGCAAATAGGTCTTGACAAGTTCGCTCGCCGAGAGCTGCGATTCATTCTCCGTTAGGTACTCTCCAGGAATATGTCTATTTGCGAGAATCAATCTCGAGAGCTACTCTTGAGAGTTTTACTCGCAGGTGCACGCACCATAAGATGTTCTATTTGTTAAAAAATAATTGTATTAAAAGAACTCAAAATAATATTTAATTTCTACATAACATACGCATAAAATGTTAAGTTATCAGTTATCACGTTGACATAAATGTAACATATGAAAATTTTAAGAAAATAATAACATAGTTGTTGTATGTGTATTTTACATTTAAGTAATAATTAAATTTTGGTAACACAAAAAAATTATTTTTTTGCTGCGTACGTGCCGCGTAACGCAACATTCTCGTACGTAATTTCTGTACGTAAGGCGTAAGATACTACGGCAATGTACGTGCGCTGGCTCTTAGCCTCTTGCCTTTTCGATGGCAGGAAAATGATACGCTACCATTTCCACACCACCTTGCGGTAGATAGCTTGGTGCGTTTTTTTTATAGTGGTTTCCCCGGTAGGCCTAATCCACTCTCATTATTTGATGCAAAAATTGTTCGAAATGCCGTCCTCTCTCTCGTATGCAGAGTTCGGCCCTTCGTACAATATTGCGCGTCGCACGGTGCACCATGTCCGGCGTAATAGTATCGAAGGCCGCAACAATAGCTTCACGTACCTCGTTTTCTCCACCATTACGCCGCTGCTTGATTAGATTTTTTATATAACCCCATACAAAAAAGTCTAATACATTTAAATCTGGCGACCGTGCCGGCCAGGCGATTGGGCCACCACGACCCATCCACCTATTCGGAAAACGCGCGTCTAATATTTCGCGCACTTGACGACTAAAATGAGCCGGAGCTCCGTCGTGCTGAAAAATTAGCTGCGCCCGTACGCAAAGGGGCACATCCGTTAGAAGAACTGGCAATTCATTCTCAATAAAATTGGCATAAATATTGCCAGTTAAACGCGGTAGGAGGAAATATGGACCGATCTGGAAATAATGAATAAAAATGTTTCTTCACTTAAACAACAAGAGAAAATTGCTTCCTTTCTACTTTTACTTACCACTTGATTCCCGATTACTCCCGCCCATACGTTTATGGACCAGCGATATTGAAAATTGCCCTCACGGACGACGTGCGGGTTTTCATCAGACCAATAAACGAAATTCCGGGAATTGAATACGCCGTTTGGTATAAACGTCGCTTCGTCGGCCCACAGAATGTTATCCGGGAAAGATAAATTCCGTCGGCATTGCGCAAGGAACCCTACGTATGTTTTTTTCCACAGTTTCTAATTATTGTACACTCAAATTACCGCGAATATAAAAAATTGATAATGACAATACCTTCACAAAAGTATATCCGTGGTTCTAGATCTCGCGCTAAAAGCTGTTGCACCCGCTGGTAGTGGTACGGATGCAACCCATTCTCTCGTAAAATGCGATGCACCTCGTACCGAAAGAGATGATACTCGCATGCTGCACGACGCACGCTGTTGTTCGGATGTTCATAAAATGCGTCGAGTATTCTCTCTTCGTCTCGAACACGATGACGCACCGGTATGTCTCTTCTATTATGCACAAGACAACCTGTCTCACGCAATTTTTGCACAACACGATAAATAGTACGACGTGTTGGATGCACACGCCCGGGAAATCGTTCTGCATACATCCGAGTTGCGGCACACGCATTTTTCTGCGCTAGTTAGCAAGCAACTATCACATTTTTATATTCTTGAGAAGAAAATTTTATTGTCGCTATCAAATACCGCGCGAACACTTATCGACTGATCCCGAGATTCCCGAGTATGTTTTTCTTTTGTCTACAGTCGCCGAAAGTCAATTGTTTCTGGCTAGAATCGCCTACACAACAACTTCTTGTGCAGTCGCGTAAACCTTCGCATATAATAGACAGCGACAATGCGATTTACTTCGGAGAAATATACGGATATGGTAGTGGCCTACGGGCTAGCATGTGAAAATACGCGTGCCGCGGCTCGGATTCAGAAAACTTCATTTGTAAAAAAAAACCACTTTTAATATTTTTAAAGGCATGTAAAGTATTGCCAAAAAACCATAATTTTCTATTTTTATCGCAAGGATGTACATGACTCCACTCACAGTGGAGTATCTATTCACTAAAATATTAAATGAATTTCACATACTTTGATTCGATGCGCCCATATCGGATGTTACAGAATGGACTCGTAAACCTATCTCTTCGCACTATTTAATAATTTCTATGATAATTGGTTTATATGTTCTTCCGCATGTTTTCTTATTTGTAAAATAGTATGCGACTATCTGCTTCCATCGGCTTGCTAAACTTGCTATTAAAAAAACTAATACTTGATCAGCTTCGCCACTATGATCAGGTAAACTTACTTGACCTAGCATTTCCTTTGTAGAGTTATCATATATATTTCCAGGCGTAATACTCATCTCATCTAATACTAGCATACAGTCTTTGTCTATTTCTTCAAATCGTGAAACTTTAATGCGTAAAAAATCAAAAATTTCATCTGTTAAACCGCTTCTAAATTTTAAATTTTCCAATCTGTTGGTTAACGTTCGAAGAGAAGGTAATGGATATCCCTGCTTTAACAGTTCTAAATAACCCGAAGTACCACATGCAAATTTTAATTTATACAATTTTAATAAAATTGCGTTACACCATTTGGCTACTTTCTTATTTTTATTTGTTAAAAACTTTACTTGGTCATCATCAAAAAATTTAGACGTAACTTCTGCAGGAGAATTCGTTTTACGTACTTCTTTTTCAAGGCGCCGTAGTTTTAACTGTAATTCTTTTCTATATGTATTGTTTGTTGTCTTCATTTTTTTATGATTCGATTTTTCTTCCTCAATTGTCTTTCCAATTGTTGATTTTTTTCTAAACTTTTCTTTAATTCATCTATTATTGTTATATCTGAATTGAGAGAGAGATTGTCACAATCAGGTGAATCAGGTACCAAATCGTCATTTTTCTTCATTCTTTTAGGAGGTATTATATCTGTAATTTCTACATCGTCTTCCGGTGGCTTTTCTGAATTAACAATGTTTTTTTTTTTTTTTTTAAATGCTGACAAAGTGCATTTTTGGCATTTGTATATAGTACCTACAAAATAATAAAAAGCATACACTACTCCTGACATAAGTTAATGCATAGTTGCATTGCACCCTATTTGTAAAGTAGACGTTCTCTCCTTTTGAGCTAACATTGGGAAATATTGGCCAAGCATTTCCAATATAACCAATTAATATTCAGCGAACATGCTACCAATATATTGTGTACTACTAAAAATCCTATCTTTACAATTAGCAAAGCAGACAAGATATAATCAGTCAAGTCTATAAGTAGTCAAGATATAATCTACTATAATTGTTTAACAAATAATGCAACATTAACAACTCACCATCATGTAATATTTCCATACGCGATTCCTTTATTGGTACAGCATTTGGTTTTAATTTTTGTTTCTTTCCAAATATTTTTTCATCTTCCCACATGTCATCACTAAAATGTTCCTTGAAAAAAAAAATACATTAGTATAATACATATTAAAATAAATAAATAACCAATTAGGGTTCACAAAGACAAATAAAAAATAGCTTTAAAATTATAATACTTAAAACTTACATCGCATAATGCAAGATATTTTTGTTGAGGACAGCCAACATTATCTATCCACTTTTTTCTTCGGGAAGGAGATTGTGGAAAATTAAACATTTTATGACCATTTCGGGTACTATTACGGCAATTACGAGCAGTGCACGTTCGCATTGCAATTGTGTTCTTGACTCTGTCACTGTCCCTTGTCTCCTTCGGTGTTGCATTGCAATTGTGGATACTCTAAAATATAAAATAAAGGCCGATCGCTGCTGAATGCGACTGTCAACTGTCAAAGCTGCAGCCGGTATTCATAGTCAGATCCAAAAGCTTAGCGCGCCCGTTTTGAAACACGGAAGTGACCCTCGAATGGCGGCGACCAATCCGCATCCAGTTGACCTGTTTGCTCATCCCTTACTAGAGGGTCCCTACTCCTAACGCCGCGACGTCTTAAATGACATATATATAATCAGAAATGTCACTTTCACTTTTTCGACGCTGGCGGCGCAGGTATTGCCAGTTTCGATATCGCGCGCGTATTTCGAAATTAGGTCGATAGACGGTCAGGAGGAAGATTTCTATTTAGGTGAATTAGGTATATATATATATTGAGTCAATTGCTTCATGTTTATCTGGAGAGATTTCGTATCCTTACATCGTATTACCACCGCTGCCGGAAAAGAAGGTTCTCTACGCTTGGCAGAAAATGCCGCTAAGGAATTTTTAAGTCGATTCTTATGAATCAAGCTTAAATTCGATGTCTAGGTTGCCGATGACGAGGTCCAGATAGTGCGCTTCATAGTTTTCGGTGTCCAGGTGTAATAATACATTGAATTCGATGTCTACGTGTCCCAAGTTGCCGATGACGAGGTTCACATAGTGCGCTCCGTAGTTTTTGGTGTCTACGTGTATTAATACCTTGAATTTGATGTCCACGTGTCCCAGGTTGCCGATGACGGGATCCAGATAGTGCGTTTCATAGTTTCCGGTGTCCAGGTGTAATCGTACGTTGAATTCAATGTCTACGTGTCCCAGGTTGCCGATGACGAGGTTCACATAGTGTGCTTTGTAGTTTTTGGTGTCTAGATGTAGTAATAACTTTAAATTTGAATGTAGGACACGTAGATTTCGAATTCGAGGTATAGTAAAGTTATTACTACATCTAGACACTAAAAATTACGAAGCGCACTATGCGAACTTCGTCATCGGCAACCTGGGACACGTAGACATTAGATTCAAGGTATTATTACGTTTAGACACCAAAAACTACGGAGCGCGCTATCTGGACTTCGTCATCAGCAACCTGGGACACCTAGACATCAATTTCAAGGTATTAATACACGTAGACACCGAAAACTACGGAGCGCACTATGTGGACCTCGTCATCGGCAACGTGGGACACTTAAACATCGAGTTCAACGTATTATTACACCTGGACACACTGAAAACTATGAAGCGCACTATCTGGAACCCGTCATCGGCAACCTGGAACATGTGGACATTGAATTCAAGGTATTAATACACCTGGACACCGAAAACTATGGAACGCACTATGTGGATCTCGTTATCGGCAACCTGGGACACCTAGACATCGAATTCAAGCTTGATTTATAAGAATCGACTTAAAAATTCCTTAGCGGCAGAATTAAAATTATGTCATGACATAATAAAAATTCGCTGAATTAAAATTATGTCTAGACATAATAAAAATTGGACGATTAATAGTAACCTTTCGAAAGTAAAGGTTTTAAGCTTGAAATTTAAATTTTATTCATTTTTAACAAAGTTACAGCTGCTCGAATTTTGCCTATTTTTAAAGATAAATTTAGTGTTTCTTCAATTTATGTGAAAAATGTATAATTTACTTTTACTTAAATATTATTAATTTTTATGTATTTGTTGTTATTGCTAATTTTGTAAATAATTAAAAAATAAAAAATAAAAATGTTTTGCAGAACCTTGCTTAACACTACAAAATAAGTGATATCAGTACAAAATTACCTTTTTCAAAAAAGGTAAAAAAAAGTGCCAAGTACACGCAATGTATTTTGTAAATTCAAAAATCTAACCTAAGTGGTAGCTTTATATTTTTTTCACAAAATTATATTATCTAACTTAACTCAAGTGTCATGTATTTCAAAAAATAGATGTAAAATCTTTAATTTCTTCTTCACAAAATTATATTACCTAACTTAACTCAAGTGACATGTATTTCAAAAAAAAAATGTGAAATCTATTTTCTTCTTCACAAAATTATATTACTTAACTTAACTCAAGTGACATGTATTTCAAAAAAAGATGTAAAATTTTTAAATTAAATTGCGCCAATTTTGTAAAGAGAATATGTATATTGCTTTGAAAAATAATTGTTATAATAAATTTTTCTTGTAAAAAAACTTGGCGCTGCTTTTTTATTCGTCGCATTCTTTCCTAAATTATGTTTATTGTTTTTTATTCATTCAAAAATCTTAGTACTAATGTTTAAATTTTAATGTTAATTTTAATGTTTAAATTTCAAAGTCTAGCAACGCCAAGTTTTTTTACAAGAAAAATTTATTTATTTTGTTTTAATTAAATATTTTTATTTTGTACTGTTACTTCTTTAATTTTTTGTAATTAAAATGATTCTTTGTAATATTAAAAATTTGTTAAAGGGAATTAAGAAGCTATTATCACTTGGGTTTAGAATAGAAAGACCCTTGAATAGGAATACGAAGATACCACTTGGGTTTTATTTCTTTAAAGTAGTTGCATAACAATTATTTTTCAAAGCAATATACATATTTTCTTTATAATTGGCGCAATTTAATTTAAAGATTTCACATCTTTTTTTTTAAATACATGTCACTTGAGTTAAGTTAGATAATATAATTTTGTGAAAAAGATATAAAACTACCACTTAGGTTAGATTTTTAAATTTACAAAATACATTGCGTGTACTTGACACTTTTTTTACCTTTTTTGAAAAAGGTAGAGTAAAAACGACAAAGGTGCAGAAATCGAAAATTTCAAGGCGGAGTCGTTACACCCCTGGGGCAGAGTCGTGTCTTCATTCTCGGACTGGACTTTAAATAAAAATACATAGTTTCGATTATAAAAAATAATAGAATACACTTTATTCAATGTTTTTTAGTAAAAAAAATAATAATTTCATAAAAAAAATCAATTCTTTTTCGCTCTCAGTATCATTGAAACAGTTAAAACATTTAAAAACAGTGTCTGACGACCGCACGCCCTCGTTGTGTGCCTTAAACCTGCACGAAATGTACTGTTTTTCGTCGGCTCTGTTTTCTATCATGTCCAAGCATACGCAGCACATAATATTTAATTTTCTTCACTTCGTTTTTCGCTCACTGCTTGTCGAAGCTGCGATTCTGACTCCGTTTTTCGCCCACTGCACGTCGCCACTGCGGTTCTGATTGCGTGGCATTTTTTTGGGGACAGCTTCTCTTTCTCGGCGTAGTGATAATGGTCGATTTTGTCGTTTTCTTCCTTATAGCAGATTTCTCATTTTTCTTCCGCTTCGACTCCGCCTGCTCAGTCGCCAATTTCTTCATTTGAGGCGAGTTAGTAAGGACGGCGGTCGTTCTTCGTTTTCGTCCTTTACGAGTTGTCTGCCTCGGAGCGGCTTTAGGAAATGCTCGAATACTTTCAAGCATCGTGCTCAAGTTCCGTATATCATCACGACGGGACATAGAAGAATCCGTGAAATCGAATTCATTTTTATCCTGTTCAGCTGCATTAGGTTCGGCTGATGTATCCAGATCGGCTGCGTCAGGTTCGGCTGAATGTATCCGGATCGGCTGCGTCAGGTTCGACTGATGTACCCGGATCGGCTGCGTTAAGATTGGCTTCTTCGGGACCAGCGGAGGTACACTGGGCAACAAAATTATCGCAACAAAAATTTACGTCAAAAATTTGCCCAACTTCAAATAAGCATAACTCTGCGAAAAATTGTCATATCTGAAAGATTTGTACTTTAAGGAACCATTGTTAGATTTTGAATTTAGCCTCCCCTCTCTCCCGCCGTTCTTTCAAAAATAACGACATGTTACGTCTCCAAAAAATTGCATACTTTGACACATGCTACGGAGTAGAATGCATTTTTTCGTAATTATTATAGCAACCATCGTAAAATATGGACTTTTCCCTGCAAATTAAAAAAACAAATTAAGTCTACAATTTTTTTCGCCGAGTTCCCTTACAGAAAAAAGAACTAAAAGTACACAGTAATAAATTACTGTAAATACTGGCAAT